>NC_056732.1:946693660-946993660 GCF_019279795.1 Protopterus annectens
CCATCATAACAGCATTACTTCCACTACCAGTTATTGGCCACACTAATATACATGTCTTGCATTACACAGCACACACTATGATGGCTTATATCTTGTCAGTCAGTGCTGATCTGCACAGTTGACAGGTATGGCCCACTGCCCACAGGGACAGACACTACTGTCCATAGCAGTTGTTTAGCTGGACATAATTTCAACAACACTTGAGGGCACATATAAATAATTCCACATCATCTATCCCATTATTATGGACCAAATACTACATTCAGTTACATGCATATATACTTCACATGCCTGTTGTGGGAATGATGTCTCTTCTGGATAGTTTGCTGTGTGGATGGCTGGATGGATGTTTTTTTTTTGTTTTGTTTTTTTTGTGTTTCGTTTTGTTTTTTTTTTTGGCTTTCTCTCTCTCTCTCTCTCTCTATCTCAATATCTCTATTCTAAATGGATTGAGCTGCTTTGAATAGATTGCAGCATGGATTTTGTAGGTGATGCACATGATCAGGTGATGGTTTCTGCACCAATCAGTGTCCATCATTTGCTACCTGCATGCAGCATGCTGTGTATTACTTCCAATTACCACTGTCATGGCAACCCACTACTATAAATTCCTACATCATGTGGGCGCTGTCCCTTTACCTTTCCTGTATGGAGGACATGCTTCCTATCTGTGGGGAGAAGTGTTACAGACAGCAGGTAGCAATACCTCTTACAAGAGGACTTGCAGACACAGGGCAGCTACATATTTGTATAAGGTTTCAGACCTACAGGCAGTGTGAGTAGTGTTGTTATATGCACATTGTATAGCACCAGTGTTACAGGGTTTGTGTATACATACTAGTTTAACATGGAATGCAGTCTGTCTGCATAGCTCTAAATTGTAGGCCTATCCAATTGATTGCCAGAGGTGTGCCTGTTATGCTTTGTCTGTCCACCCCACAGGTTTTGTGTCAGATATATCACTGGCCATAGTGTGTGTTGAGTGCTAGCAGTACATGACTACATCCCATTTGTGTTTCTGACTTCATATTCCTGACTAAGGGTATGTTGCAGACTGTCCTGTAACACCAGCAACTTTCTCAGTGTATAACAACACTATTTCACGTATGGCCCTGTGATCCGGCCTCTGTCCTCCACCTATATACCAGGCTTTGTCCATATGACATGCAGTAAGGGGTTGTTATGTAGTGGCCTGTGATTATGTCATGCTGCCATTCCTGCCATAATTCCAGTGCAGTTGTGGCCCCCACACATATTGTGGGATAGGGTCCATATATATATGTGGGCTTCAGCTGCACAAAACATGTGTGCCCTTCTGCAGTCCAGAGGTGAGTGTATGTAACAGTGTTATATGCCCCTGTAAGTCAGTCTATGGGGGAGAGGTATGCACTATATATAACCTAGGCTGTTACAACATGTGAGGGATATCGGTAGTAAGCCACCTTGAGGTATATGGCAATACATTTCCATACATTTCACCTTAGGAACATTGGTGGCCTAGTGCTTACTGTGATATTGATTGTGATATTTTCAGTTAAGCATTGTTATGTAACAGATACATCCTCATTGTGGCAACTTAATTCTTTTCCCCTAGGGGTTGAGTACAGAGCGTTATTTGAGGCTGCTGAACTAGACATCTGCATTACTTGCTGTTGACTGATTGTTATCCTCTGGCCCAGTCTTTCTTTACTGTTGTACTACTTGAAGGCCTTGGCCTGGACAGCAACATATGTTATGCCTTTGAATTACTGTATAAAATGATCTGCTTGAGAGTTGCATTACTCAAGTTAGTATGTATTTCAAAGTCTTAGCTATATGACATGGCATATACAACTGTAATAGTACACAAATAAACATTTCTTATGTATACAAACCTGTGTGTGGTGTCATATCCTTTGACTTCTCTGTGGGTATGTGTTTCAGGCAACAATTGTCTTTTGTATGAGTGAATCATACACTGTCCATTTGAAAAGGTGGCAACTGTAGGAATACTGACTGTTCAATATGCTGTGCACCCTCTAAATATGTATATTCCTATACATATCTATGGGTGTGTATGTGTATTTACACATATATATATATATATATATATATATATATATATATATATATATGTGTGTGTGTGTGTGTGTGTGTGTGTGTGTGTGTGTGTGTATCTGCATATATGTGTGTGTGTATATGTATTTTTGGAATGTTTATTTCTTCCACAACATTCCCTATGGTAGCCAGACTGTACTGCATAATATCTTATTGATACCATCCTGACATCATACAGGTGGGATGGATTACTGTTAACATCTTGTGGCCATGTTGTGCAGTGTCCTAGGTATAGGACTTGCAACAGTTTGGTATTGTGTTGCAGGGCAGATCTGTTTGGCTGTGGGGGAGGGGGTGATATAAATACTTACAAGGGATATTTATCTTGGGCCCCCTCACCCCCATTTACAGTGCCTTTGGTCATATATGTATTTGTTATGTTCTCTTTTATATCTATGGATATATATCTGTATATATATATATATATATATATATATATATATATATATATATATATATATATATATATATATTGCTCTCCCTATATATATTTATATATATACATATATATATAAATATATATACACACACACACACACACACACACACAAATACATTTCCTGTATTGTTGAATGACTGTGCTGGATGATATGTTTGTGAAAACATCAAGGTTATGTCTATCTGACATGGCTTAGTGGTAAATCACTTTTGCTCTGGTGTGCAGGGTTCTGGGTTCAAGCCTTGCAAAGGCTGTTTATGTTGTTGCTGGGCAGAACAAGGACCGTTGGCTACAGAGTGATTAAGGCACTTTTAAGCAGTTGTAAGTGGGTTTGCACTGCTTTGCTTGATGGTAAGCACTGCTATCTTCCAGTTACAGTTTCTTATACTCAGTTAGCCTCTAAATTGCTTAACTTGTGTAGGTATTGCTTACCCCTGTGTAAACAAGCTTAAACCCAATTACTGCTGTTTAAAAGTGCTTACTCCTGCTTACCTGCTTGCTAATTCCTTTAAAAGAAATAAAAAAGAGTTGATAGGAAAGTGCTGAAAAAGGGGCACAAAGTGGGAAAGACAGTAGGGAAGGTTCATAGCTGTCCATTTCTTCTACAGCAACAGCTGTGCATATACACTAAGTTGGAGGTAGATTTGGACACTCATACCCCTGAGAGAGGAGTGAGGACAACAATAATATGTTGTGAAGCCAATTAGACCAGATTACATGTGTCCAGTGGACACATGCGAAATGGACAGCTATGTATGGGGTGAGATTTTTTTTTGGGAACAGATTGCCCCTTTTTTTTGTTTTTTAAGGTGAGAGTGGGATGTTGGGGAAGGATAGCAGGTATATTTGGGGAGATATCTTGGGTAGGATAACAGACAAGACAGACAAGACAGCATACAGGGGTGGTATATTACACATGTGGGGGGGACACCTTGGATGGAGTGGGGTGTTTGGAAGTCACAAGCCCATGAGCCCTCAAATGGAAACAGTGGGACTGAGGTCCCCACCCATGGCAGTCACCACTGCACCTTCATGGCCCCAAAGGTTGCTGTGCTGGGGGCTGAGTAGGAGGGGCAGGCTGACCCTCTAGTTGCACCATGTGGCTCTCAAGCTGGCATAGCAAATCTCCAAACTCCCTGTGGAGCTTGCTATGCACTAGACCCCGGACCTGATGACGGGTGACAGTATCCTGTCAGCACCCACTCCTGGGGAGATGAGCCCCATCCCCAGAGGCAGTTCCACCCAAAGGTGCTGCAGGACCAGTGGATGAGGAGGTCCCGGGGTGGGCCCCAGATGTGCTGGTGCCTGGTTCCATGGCCAGATGAGATGAGAGAGGTGGGTCCACTGGGACTGGCCTTCCCAAATGTGCTATGGTGTTTCAATTTTACAACATATGTGGGTTAGTAATAGTCAACACATTCCAGGATTAGGTATAACAGCATGCATAAATATTCCCATTAACCTGAAATGGCAGATATGGTACAGTTACATAGCAAACAGAACACATGCATATATAGAACCACAGTGGCCATTACAACAGCATGCAGGTACATTGATGACAGCATGCCACAAATGTGGGAGCATTTTAACATGGCACATGCATAGAACAAATTTCAATGTTTATCAAACAATAAGACATATGTCCCAACAGTAGATTTAATAGTGCACATACTGATTGAGTTGTGTATTTAGTTTATTGTTGCAGATATGTTGGGGGGGGAGAAAGATGTCAATTAACAACTTGTAAATCCCTGTAGTTCTCATTACTTTCCTAGTCAGTGCTGTGATCTGTACCTTAAAGGTATTATTACACTACCCTATGGCTTTAGTTTGGACAGTGGTATGGATGTAGACAACTATATACATGAACTGAGTTTTAAGTATACACCTCTTACCTGGTATACCTGTGGAGGTATTGTTTGTTAATACTACCTGACTGTTTCTATGCCTATTACCAGATTCCAGGTTGATGTTATGCACATACCCCTCCATCTCTTATTGCACACACTCTGGGCATGTCTTGACAACATGGAGGGGAAACCAGGACATATTTTGACTATTGCCCTCATAAACCTTTGGTGAGTTGTACAATGACAGGTTTGTTTTCATAAACATTTTCCAAATATTTACAGGCCTGACAGTCAGTTATATGACATTAAATGCTGCTTACATGTCAGAGATTAGCACGCTGATATGCCAGGGGGACAGGGTAACAGCCAGCAGATATGGGCCAATTCTCTCGACATTCTGCACAGATCTGTACAGTCGAGGGGTATGATTCTGCATACAGCTTACTACCACTCCCAGGATTTGAACCATGGCTGTTTGCTAAAATAACACAGTGTACATCACAGTTGGGTGTGCTATATAGAAATTTGCTGTGTATCTTTTCTCTGAATTCTTTCTATAAGTCTCCCATGGTTTTACAGTCTGACCTTGTAATTCCAACACTCTTATACAGGGTTTCCTAGACAGTTTTATTATGTAGCACTGTGTGGATGACAGTGATGAGTAATACCTTATTAGTCAGAGATACTGTAACACTAACACTGCCAAACAATACCAGACTAAACAGTACTAGTCCAAGATTTCAATCTTTTATTTCCAGGCACAGTTTTCATATCTGAGAGACCTGTGGGGGGAATGTTTGTTATCACTACCTGAATGTTGTCACACATATTACCAGATTCCACATTATTATTATGCACATACGTCTCACTCTGTTACTGCACACACTCTGGTCATAGCTTCACAACATGGGGGTGGAGTTAGGACATACTTTGCTTATTACTCTCATAACACTTTGGTGAGTTGCTAGAGTGACAGGTTTGTTCTTATGGATATATTAGGACATACTTTGCTTATTACTCTCATAACACTTTGGTGAGTTGCTAGAGTGACAGGTTTGTTCTTATCAATATATTCCTGACAGTTATGGTGTCTGACAGTCATTTGTATGTCATTACTTGCTGCCTAAAGTTCTGGGATCATCCCACCGATTTGCCAGGGGGACAGTGACAGGCAGGGGACTTACACCAATTATCTGGACTTTCTGACAATATCTGTACAGTTGTGTGCATACAGCTTACTACCACTACCAGGATTCAAACCATGACTGTGTGTGCTAAAAATACAACACTTCACATCTCAGTTGAGTGTGCTATTTGGACTATGTTGTCTATCTTTTCACTGTTTTCTGTCTAGGTCTCTCTCAGTTGTACAATATGACCACTTGTGATTACAACAGTTGTGTAGAGACATTCCTACACATTTTATTTATGTAGCACAGTGTGTGGGTAACAGTGCTTAATACAACAGTACTATTAAGAGATTGCAACACTACATTACCATATGATACCAGAGTAAACACAAGCAGTCCAGCAGTTAGACCTTTATTGTCAGGCTGTTAATCTTTTATTTGCATACCACCTATATGAGACTCTTCCTGCCATATAGTCTTATTTATTCAGTACATGCCATACACAATACAGGTTTTATACTGGCGATTAACTTTCTACTACTTTTAGATTTATTTCTAATGACAGTACATGCAAGAGTATTACTAACCTGCCTCACGATGCAACCTCTGCAATCTATAGGCATGAGCTTCCTGGTTCAGAGCCCGCTCGTCTGCCACTGTCAAAAACATGAGGAATATTTAGCCATATCTATCCATAATATACATGAGCTGGCAATTATTAAACAGGTAGTAGACTGATACACACGGCTGGGACATCACCCATCCACCTAGCCTGTTGGATCCACTGATCCAAGAGCTCCCTCTTTCTCTGCTTCAGGTCAGCATAGTGATGCCTGACCTGCTCACCAGTTCAAGGTATGCCAGTGGCACTGGTGAGGTCACGGGTAAGATGGTCCCAGGCTTACGCATTATATTGGGAACCCTGGTACTGGCCCTGCAGCAGTCTCTGGTCATGGTCTTTAACAAGACGTCCTGCCATGACTTTGGACTCCTGGATGCCCTGGCACTGTGCCTGGAAGTGCACTCCTTCTCCCACACCAGTCATAATGCCTACAGGAGGAAGCTGCAACCAGTTATGAGATGTATTCCTGCCTGTGGGGTTTAAATAGGGCCAATTTCTTGCACTTTGCTGTGATTGGACAGTTTTGAAAATGCTAAGTTATGGGCAAACCTGCTTACCTAAGTTTGGCATTGCTTAAAGGGGTATACCAATAAGCAAACTGATTTAGCTGGCCTACACATTGCTTACACCTAGTAAGCAGAGCTGTGCAATGCTTAGCGTTGCTTAATTTTTAATTTGCACACTAGTTGCTGTTTGGCATTAATTTATTACTCGTTACATGTTATATATGTGTTTGGTATCCATGATTCATGTGTACATACACTGTATGGGGTCCTTGTGTTTATTAGGGAATTTCAACACTTTATTACAATGTCACCTCACATCTGAACTTAATGCAGTACTCCAGTTCACATATTTATGTTATGTAGTAGGTTATACAACATAAAACTGTGTATAGATTCCTTTCACATGTTAAGTTTGATTTTCCTATAGTGAGGATCTGTTTGGTGATACCTCAATCTTATGTACAGCTGTGATGGCTTACTGGTTAACTACTGTTATGGGACAAGATCAGCTTATTAAAAATGTATATTAAGTTCAGTTTATTAATGATGCTATAATATGATTGTTAAGAAGCAAATATAATTTGTATGCAGGGCTGGGAAAAATACAGCTTCATAAGCCACAGTATTGTTGTTTCTTAAACTGCATTCTTTTAGTATGCAATAAGAGAGAATAGTATGTGTTGCATGAAGTCGAGGCATGTAGTTACTACAAAAGGAATTTGTTAGCCTGACTCCCCCAGGCTAGGAGTGCATTGTTGCTAGGGCAGGTTTGGATCATGTATAGAAAGGTGTTTACGTGAAATCCGAGGCGAAAATCATGACAGATGAGGACATTTGCAAGGTTTTTCATTTATCAGAATAACTATAATGTAATGAGGCTGCATGACCAGGTTAGATAAGAAATTGTATAAAAATACAGTTTTTCTATGTAAAGTGAGAATGCTTCATCAAGGGCTATGAAGACTGACTCCCAGCACTGTAAGAATAACATTTCTGTTTTCATATCCCGAAGTGTTGTCCTGACTAAAGGCATATAAGGTAAATTCTTAATGATATTTATTTATGACTATAACACTACTGTGACTGTAGTGTACAGGGTCCTGAGTTCAAGACCTGCAAGGGCTGTTTATTTTGTTGCTAGGTAGAACAGCGGCTGTTGGATACCAGAGTGATTAAGGCACTTTTAAGCAATTGAAAGCTGGTTTGCGCGGGTTTGCATGATGGTAAGCAATGCTAACTTCCAGTTAAATATACTTACAGAGGGTTAGCTTTAATATTGCTTAACCTGTGTGTGCATTGCTTACCCCTGTGCAAACAGGCTTAAACCTGCTTACTACTGCTTAAAAATGCTTACTCCTGCTTACTATTGCTTAATAGTGCTTACTCCCGCTTACCCCTGCACTAATTTAGACAGAAATGTAACATGGTTCTTGGGAAGGTGGTGGATTTGGACACTATGAATTTATCATTCATTGCACATTATACCTTTGATTTGTATCCCTGATTCATGTGGACATATACTCTATGGGACACTTGTGTTTATCTGTGGATTTTTACAACATTATTACAATGCCATCTCACATCTGCATTTAATGCAGTACTCCAGTTCACAAATATATGTTAGTTAGTAGGTTATACAACAAAAAATATTGTTCATAAAGTAATGTGACATGGAAAATGGAATTTACTGGAGTGAGAATCAAACCGGGAATGACTGCTCGTAAAGTGAATGCTCTGACCACTACCCTATTTCAGTACTGTTTCTTTTGCATGTATTTTGATATTTATCTTCTTGTGCCATTTAAACTGCAGTATGCATAGCTAAGCAATGGGCAACCTTGCGCACCTAGAGTTAAATTTAATCTGTTCGATAAAAAAAGTGTTTATATTATTATATTTTAAATTTTGCTCTTATAAACTTGGGGAGTTGTTGCTAGGATAACGGGATTTGTTTTTATGCAAAGTTTCTGACAGATGTGATGTCTGACACTCTTATGTTTGGCATTGTGATTTGGCAGGGTAAATGAGGGACAGGCCAGACGTATGTGCCACATATCTGGACATTCTGCATTGCTCTATGCTGTTGGGGATATGCAATCACCTGTGAGCGGTCTCGCTCATTGTAATTGCCAAATGGCAGTTCTTGACTGCGGGGGGTGTGTATATTGTGAGAGCTCTGCTCTCAGACATGCCCCCTGCACTCATCCATGCTCCATGTCTGTTTAGGAGCTGAGGCAGCGCGCCTTCATTACTATGCATGGCACGCTGCCATGCCCTCCTAAACGGTTGCTTCCGTGCAGGAATAAGCTATTCTGCACAGAACTTTACTGAATCCTGGGTTTTATCCCAACAAAACAACATATTGTACATCTTTAATACCAGACCTCTATATATTCCATTTATCCATTTTTATTGTGTTTTATATTACTGTTGTTTTGCCAGCATTCATAATGGAGTTACAGTTTAGGACTTGTTTTTTGACAAAGTCTCACTGTCTCTATCAGTCTTTGTTTTATTTGTGAATGGACATCATAACAAAGGGATATTTCTTTCTTTCTCTGATTAACAGAGTAAGATTATTAGATATTTATTTATGTATGTATGCATGCATTTATTTATTTAGGGTCTATGTTATATATTTGAATGTCCAAAATGGCGAATACCATATGGTCAAGACCATATGTTCAACATTCAAAAGTTCGAGTATGTAATAAAAAAAGAAAGATACACACTAAACAGTGCAAACAGGGGGGCAAGACCCCCTACACCCCCCACACCCCCTACTTAAATATACCAACTCTGAGACCCCACTTCAGAGCAGAAAAGGGAAATTCTCCCATTCTGCACCATATGGAGCCATTAAAAGTCAATCTTCGAACACTTGAAATGTCGATCATATGGTCTCGACCATATAACGTTCAACATTTCCAGCATTCGATGATTTGACATAGACCTTTTATTTATAGGTTCATAGGTAGATATTAGGCTATTGGCCTGAGGGCCAAAGTAAGCCTAGCCAACAGTGTATTGGCTTTCGCCACCCATGTATTTATTTTTGCTTTGCTGAAATATGGTGTAGGGGGTGAGTATGTGTGCACTTTAAGAATTAGTTTCCCTGTAGGTTTTGCAGTCACTCAGGAATAATAGTGTGGTGTCTGCATTTTTAATTAGTTTTATGTGTGTGTAGCACAGACAAAGAGAGAGAGAGAGATGCTGTTTGCTTATTTAATTATCTACTAATTTATTATTTGCATAGGGATCAAGTGGGTTTAGTGATCAGCGTAGGTAATGGGATCATAGGGGATTTTTAATGCAAAGGTCATTGAACTGTATGAGTTAGGTGTTGTGGTTTCTAACTGGTGTTTGTAAGGAGGTTATTTGCAGCAGAGTTGGTTGCAAATTTGGAAGTCTTCAGGCTGGAAGATGGATCTGAGATTATTTTGCTAGACATGATTTTTTTCTGTCTACTGGGTTTCTCAGAGAAGTGTAGTCTTTTCAGTATGGGATGTTTTACTTATTTTGCTTCATAATAACTTATTAAATAGTAACTCATTACCCAGGCAAGTATTAGAATGACAGTTAGTTTATTTATTAAAATAAGAAAGTTGGCCCTATCCCCTAACTTATGTGGCAATATTCCGGTTGCACAACTAGGGGGAAGGGAAGAAATTCCACTTAACACATCACTATTATTACTTGGTGCAATAAGTTTGTATTTGAGCACTCATTTGGTTTCCTAGTTATACATTTTTTCATGTATTTTTTTTTTTATTCTTTCTTTACTGTGTAAGTGAATTGGTCCTAGGACATTTTTCAGCCATGAATCATATGATTGTATTTGGTTCCCCAATCAGGTCTGTCACCTGAGGAAGACAGTGGTAGGAATGTTTTATTTAAATACATTATTTTTGTATGTCTAAAGTATGTATTTGCTTTTCATTTTTAGGGGGGTTTCTCTTTCAGGCTGATTTGAGCAGGCTTAGTTAGGCAGTTCTTTTAGTTTGAGGTTAGTATTTTTTCAGGTTTGTGGCAGACTTCACAATCTGACATATGAAAAGGTTATCATGCAGGTCAGTTCTTTTTTCCCATACCAGAATGTTTCCAAAAGCAAAGGTTGATTTGATAGTGGTATACAATATGTCTATCTCTTCTAATGATATACACTTATGCGGCAAACTGAAAAAGTCTGTAACAGATAAGAACATCTGGAATTTTAAAAAGATACACCCCTCTGTAGTAGGCTGTGTGGGTACTATTCCGAAACAGTAAGCTACTGAATTGAAACAGCTTTCTTCAACCATTACAGCACATAATGTCCAATGTAAGTAAATTAAAAAGGAACTTTCTGCATTGTAAAAAACTTAGAAAGCTTTTTAAGCAAAATACCATGATTATGAAATCCAAGCACACTCGCAGAATGAGTATTAAGTATCCCCTGAAGCATGTAGCAGTACCATCAGCTGAGAGGTAATATTCTTCAAGGTACTTGCCAGACATAAACATCTCTCAGGCAGAAAGTAGCATCACAGAACATGCTGTCCTACTCAGATCATTGGCTTTCTTTACTGAGTAAAATGTACATTTCTCAAAACACACAAAAAAGATTATATTATCCGCACCTTGAAAAACGAATAAAAACATTATCGTTAGATGCTATTTTTCTCTAAGTGTGCGTAGATTTCATTTCTGAAATAATTAAACAAAGACATTCATCTTCTCTGTAATGAAAAGCACTCTGAAAAATATTGCATCTACTTTTATTTCCCCTGCTAAATTACCACTCATCAGGAAAGTATTTCATTTTAAACACTGATAGAGACAAAAACAGAACCTTTCATTTGGGGCATGTTGAACTCATGAGTGGTATAGATTTAGTTGCACAGCCCATCATAAGTTTGATGTAACTCTTCCAATACACACACATTAATACATTTTTTCTTTAATGTATTCCATTTCCGTATCTTATGAAATGGAAACAGATGATCCACTGTGGCGACCCCTAACAGGAACAGCCGAAAGAAGATGATGATGATGATGAGTGCCCCATTTTCTCTTCTTTCCATAGCACTTGCTATTGTACAGCTGTACGTGTTGTAGAGTCGTCTAAATTATATTTTTCTACCAGCAAATATTTCTTTGTGGCATATATGTTTATACCACAAATAATATTTTTAATTTTCAGTGACATGGAAAATGTTTTGACATATGGTTATTGTATTGTTTTGCATTCTGGAACACAGCAAGTGTTCAGCATCCATGAAATATGCAGTAACTAAATGAAAAATAAAATTTTGGAGTGCATGTCAATGTCAGGATTCTCATTGAGTCTCAACCACTCAAAAACTGCTAAAAATCCAAACATACTATCCTATTAAAAGTAGGTATATAGGTACATTAACTCCTGCATTGCAAATAACGTCCACAGAAGTGTACACCCCATATACTTTTTTTAGTTGTATATCAAGAAAAATGACATGCGTTACTAGTTCTTAAAGTATTTTAGCAGTGCTTTTACAGGGAAAGCCCTTCTATACCCTCATGTGTGGAGCCCAGCACACCCAAGTATCTGTAAGTATATGAACTCTGGGACTGTTCTACAGACCACTGGGGAAAGGACAAACATCCCAACACCACTGAGCTGTAACCCTGCTACACTACACAACATGATCACTTTAACATCAAGTCATTTGTGATACTGATCAGTTGTGCAATCAATTGGGTTAGTGCCATCCAATAGCTGACATTAGAGCTTAATACACTTGATTAACACATATAGCAAATTATACTGCAGTCACAGACAAAGCTGGAATAATAATTTTCATTAAACACAATATAGCCTTTGATTTCCGACAATAATATATACAACCATCTAGTACTGTGCTTTTAATATTAGTACACACTGACAATTAAAAAAATAGTAACATGCTGTGTTAATGTCACGTTGGCTACCTTATCAGAATTCTTAATATACACTTTTCCTCCAGAGCTAGAGACAAAATGGACCCAAATTAGGGACACTTTACATGGTGCTAATAATTTCTAATTTTAGAAGACATGGAACAAAAAGTCTGAGAAAAAAGTTAAGGGCGTCCCTCCAAACTCTGAACAGTTAAAACATGTGCTTCGATGACATTCATTTTTAAAGTATACAGTATATGCATGTGGTAATTGGAAGCCAGTGCTGTCTACAGATCTAGACTAACAGAGAACTGCTTTTTGTTTCTCTTTGAACGTATGGCATCACACTGTTCACTAGTGAATGCAGCCTTGATACATAGCTGGTGAATCTTATACTGTACTAAGAAGCATAATGCTCATAGCTTATTTAGACTATTTGCTTCTTTCACAACCTTTTTTTTATTTTCTCTAGTAGTTTTATTTCCAAATGCTTAAACGGCTGTTATTTCTGTCATTTTTCTAATGACCAGCTTCTGAGCATTATAAGTCCCACCTTAATTAATAATGTACCTGAATAGTTTGTATTTTTCATATATTGCTTAAAAATAAAGATTTGTGTCACATATCTGACCAACATCATTTCCTGCTCTCACTTTGTTTCTTTTCAACTTATTAGATCAAAATTCAAGTTGGAATGTCTTTAAAAATAATTTTAATTGCATTAAATAATTAAAAACATACATGATTAAAATATTAATGCAACCATTAACTTAGTAAGTAATTCACTCACAGATTAATCTAAGTTAGTATCTTTCATTTACAGCAAATATATTTCAATGTGAACAATTCCTCCTACCCCTGTCTCCTACAACTCCTTCTAAAATTGTCTGCATCCCTTTTTCTATTATTTTCATAAACAGTTCATAATCTGTATTTCCCAGTGTCATCTGTCTCCAAATTTTTCATGTCTTTTCTTTCATCTTATTTGCATGTAAACTAATTATAAATCCCATTCATCTTTTATTCTTTTCTCCATCTATTCATTTAATATTTCCCAGAATATCAATTTCTCATTTTCATTCAGCTCCTTATATTATTAATAACCTAATCCATCCATTCCTGGTGCTGATTCTTCCCTGTCTTCTCTTATTATTCCTTCCATTTCTTTCATAGTAATCTCCTTTTCTAGACAATTCAGATATTTTTTTACAATCCATACTTGTACTATTTCATTTTCATATATCTACTCACAAACTTTTCCACAATTTTCATTATTTTTCTCTGCCCATATCTATGTCCTTCTTCATCAAACATTGCATTCATTTGTCCTCTTATTGTGTCTTTCCTAAAAATAGCAATACTTCCTCATTTTTTCCTTTACAAAATATTTGTTTAAACGGCATAATTTTCAATTTTTTTCTTTATTTTCATACAGACTTCTTTTTATTTATGTTATTCTATTACCACATTTCTTTTTCATGATTTCATTGTGTGCTCTACAATCACTTCGTTTCACTCTTTTTCTGTAATCAAGAACATGTTCTTATATTTTTCTTTATAAGCAATCCAAAACAAAGAGTAAAAAGGTCACACAGATTAACCACCTGGTTAAAAAACACAAAAAGAAAAATGTAGCAAACATAGAATTCTAACTGTGTGATACCTTAAATCTCTTGCATCGGAGGCCTCATGGGATATATGCAAATTACCCCTTAAGGATTTCAGGTGTTCCAGCTAAATGGCAATTCTGAATGTCCATGACTTTTTCTTTTGCTTTCTTTCCAATCTGTCCATTTTTCGTAATGTACTCTCACTGTCATGTGTTGTTCTCATAAACTATTATAGTCCCTTTTCATTTCACTGTTTTATAATCTTCCCAGTTTTATTTCTATTCCTTTACCTGCCTTTATTGCTGCTCATTTGATCTTCTGTTCTAGCTCATATTGCTCTCTGAATGTCCTTGACTTTTTCTTTTATTTCTTTATTAAGTCTATGTATTGACAATTTCAAGTCATTAAAACCAAAGCCATCTAGCTGTGGACATGCATATTTCTACTTTATTATGACATCATCAGCACAGCATAAGAGGAATGTTTGACATTTGGAAACACAGGGTTGTCATGCCCAGCTGATATCCATAAACATTAGGGTGTCTACAAAATATCCCAACTAACAAACTAAAACAAAGAGTAAAAAGGTCACACAGATAACCAACTGGTTAATAAACACAAAAAGAAAAATCTAGCAAAGCTAGAATTCTACCTTAAACCTCTTGCATCAGAGGCCTCATGGGATATATGCAAATCACCCCTTAAGGATTTCAAGTGTTCCAGCTAAATGGCAATTCTGAATGTCCATGACTTTTTCTTTTGCTTTCTTTCCAATCTGTCCAGTTTTCATAATGTCTCATAAAATATTATAGTCCCTTTTCATTTCACTGTTTTATAATCTTCTAAGTTTTATTTCTATTCCTTTACCTGCCTTTATTGCTGCTCATTTGATCTTCTGTTCTAGCTCATATTGCTCCCTGAATATCCTTGACTTTTTCTTTTATTTCTTTATTAAGTCTATGTATTGACAATTTCAAGACATTAAAACCAAAGCCATCTAGCTGTGGACATGCATATTTCTACTTTATTATGACATCATCAGCACAGCTTAAGAGGAATATTTGACCTTTGGAAACACAGGGTTGTCATACCCAGCTGATATCCATAAACATTAGGGTGTCTACAAAATATCCCAACTAACAAACTAAAACAAAGAGTAAAAAGGTCACGCAGATAACCAACTGGTTAATAAACACAAAAAGAAAAATCTAGCAAAGCTAGAATTCTAACTATGTGATACCTTAAACCTCTTGCATCAGAGGCCTCATGGGATATATGCAAATCACCCCTTAAGGATTTCAAGTGTTCCAGCTAAATGGCAATTCTGAATGTCCATGACCTTTTCTTTTGCTTTCTTTCCAATCTGTCCAGTTTTCATAATGTACTCTCACTGTCATGTGTTGTTCTCAAACTATTATAGTCCCTTTTCATTTCACTGTTTTATAATCTTCCCAGTCTTATTTCTATTCCTTTACCTGCCTTTATTGCTGCTCATTTGATCTTCTGTTCTAGCTCATATTGCTCTCTGAATGTCCTTGACTTTTTCTTTTATTAAGTCTATGTATTGACAATTTCAAGTCATTAAAACCAAAGCCATCTAGCTGTGACCATGCATATTTCTACTTTATTTTGACATCATCAGCACAGCATAAGAGGAATGTTTGACCTTTGGAAACACAGGGTTGTCATGCCCAGCTGATATCCATAAACATTAGGGTGTCTACAAAATATCCCAACTAACAAACTAAAACAAAGAGTAAAAAGGTCACACAGATAACCAACTGGTTAATAAACACAAAAAGAAAAATCTAGCAAAGCTAGAATTCTACCTTAAACCTCTTGCATCAGAGGCCTCATGGGATATATGCAAATCACCCCTTAAGGATTTCAAGTGTTCCAGCTAAATGGCAATTCTGAATGTCCATGACTTTTTCTTTTGCTTTCTTTCCAATCTGTCCAGTTTTCTTAATGTCTCATAAACTATTATAGTCCCTTTTCATTTCACTGTTTTATAATCTTCCCAGTTTTATTTCTATTCCTTTACCTGCCTTTATTGCTGCTCATTTGATCTTCTGTTCTAGCTCATATTGCTCCCTGAATGTCCTTGAATTTTTCTTTTATTTCTTTATTAAGTCTATGTATTGACAATTTCAAGACATTAAAACTAAAGCCATCTAGCTGTAGACATGCATATTTCTACTTTATTATGACATCATCAGCACAGCTTAAGAGGAATATTTGACCTTTGGAAACACAGGGTTGTCATACCCAGCTGATATCCATAAACATTAGGGTGTCTACAAAATATCCCAACTAACAAACTAAAACAAAGAGTAAAAAGGTCACGCAGATAACAAACTGGTTAAAAAACACAAAAAGAAAAATCTAGCAAAGCTAGAATTCTATGTGATACCTTAAACCTCTTGCATCAGAGGCCTCATGGGATATATGCAAATCACCCCTTAAGGATTTCAAGTGTTCCAGCTAAATGGCAATTCTGAATGTCCATGACCTTTTCTTTTGCTTTCTTTCCAATCTGTCCAGTTTTCATAATGTCTCATAAACTATTATAGTCCCTTTTCATTTCACTGTTTTATAATCTTCCCAGTTTCATTTCTATTCCTTTACCTGCCTTTATTGCTGCTCATTTGATCTTCTGTTCTAGCTCATATTGCTCCCTGAATATCCTTGACTTTTTCTTTTATTTCTTTATTAAGTCTATGTATTGACAATTTCAAGACATTAAAACCAAAGTCATCTAGCTATGGACATACCTATTTTTACTTTATTATGACATTATCAGCACAGCTTAAGAGGAATATTTGAACTTTGGAAACACAGGGTTGTCATACCCAGCTGATATCCATAAACATTAGGGTGTCTACAAAATATCCCAACTAACAAACTAAAACAAAGAGTAAAAAGGTCACACAGATAACCAACTGGTTAATAAACACAAAAAGAAAAATCTAGCAAAGCTAGAATTCTAACTATGTGATACCTTAAACCTCTTGCATCAGAGGCCTCATGGGATATATGCAAATCACCCCTTAAGGATTTCAAGTGTTCCAGCTAAATGGCAATTCTGAATGTCCATGACTTTTTCTTTTGCTTTCTTTCCAATCTGTCCAGTTTTCATAATGTCTCATAAAATATTATAGTCCCTTTTCATTTCACTGTTTTATAGTCTTCTAAGTTTTATTTCTATTCCTTTACCTGCCTTTATTGCTGCTCATTTGATCTTCTGTTCTAGCTCATATTGCTCCCTGAATATCCTTGACTTTTTCTTTTATTTCTTTATTAAGTCTATGTATTGACAATTTCAAGACATTAAAACCAAAGCCATCTAGCTGTGGACATGCATATTTCTACTTTATTATGACATCATCAGCACAGCTTAAGAGGAATATTTGACCTTTGGAAACACAGGGTTGTCATACCCAGCTGATATCCATAAACATTAGGGTGTCTACAAAATATCCCAACTAACAAACTAAAACAAAGAGTAAAAGGTCACAGATAACCAACTGGTTAATAAACACAAAAAGAAAAATCTAGCAAAGCTAGAATTCTAACTATGTGATACCTTAAACCTCTTGCATCAGAGGCCTCATGGGATATATGCAAATCACCCTTAAGGATTTCAAGTGTTCCAGCTAAATGGCAATTCTGAATGTCCATGACCTTTTCTTTTGCTTTCTTTCCAATCTGTCCAGTTTTCATAATGTACTCTCACTGTCATGTGTTGTTCTCAAACTATTATAGTCCCTTTTCATTTCACTGTTTTATAATCTTCCCAGTCTTATTTCTATTCCTTTACCTGCCTTTATTGATGCTCATTTGATCTTCTGTTCTAGCTCATATTGCTCTCTGAATGTCCTTGACTTTTTCTTTTATTAAGTCTATGTATTGACAATTTCAAGTCATTAAAACCAAAGCCATCTAGCTGTGGCCATGCATATTTCTACTTTATTTTGACATCATCAGCACAGCATAAGAGGAATGTTTGACCTTTGGAAACACAGGGTTGTCATGCCCAGCTGATATCCATAAACATTAGGGTGTCTACAAAATATCCCAACTAACAAACTAAAACAAAGAGTAAAAGGTCACACAGATAACCAACTGGTTAATAAACACAAAAAGAAAAATCTAGCAAAGCTAGAATTCTACCTTAAACCTCTTGCATCAGAGGCCTCATGGGATATATGCAAATCACCCCTTAAGGATTTCAAGTGTTCCAGCTAAATGGCAATTCTGAATGTCCATGACTTTTTCTTTTGCTTTCTTTCCAATCTGTCCAGTTTTCTTAATGTCTCATAAACTATTATAGTCCCTTTTCATTTCACTGTTTTATAATCTTCCCAGTTTTATTTCTATTCCTTTACCTGCCTTTATTGCTGCTCATTTGATCTTCTGTTTTAGCTCATATTGCTCCCTGAATGTCCTTGACTTTTTCTTTTATTTCTTTATTAAGTCTATGCAGTGACAATTTCAAGACATTAAAACCAAAGTCATCTAGCTATGGACATACCTATTTCTACTTTATTATGACATTATCAGCACAGCTTAAGAGGAATATTTGAACTTTGGAAACACAGGGTTGTCATACCCAGCTGATATCCATAAACATTAGGGTGTCTACAAAATATCCCAACTAACAAACTAAAACAAAGAGTAAAAAGGTCACACAGATAACCAACTGGTTAATAAACACAAAAAGAAAAATCTAGCAAAGCTAGAATTCTAACTATGTGATACCTTAAACCTCTTGCATCAGAGGCCTCATGGGATATATGCAAATCACCCCTTAAGGATTTCAAGTGTTCCAGCTAAATGGCAATTCTGAATGTCCATGACTTTTTCTTTTGCTTTCTTTCCAATCTGTCCAGTTTTCATAATGTACTCTCACTGTCATGTGTTGTTCTCATAAACTATTATAGTCCCTTTTCATTTCACTGTTTTATAATCTTCCCAGTCTTATTTCTATTCCTTTACCTGCCTTTATTGCTGCTCATTTGATCTTCTGTTCTAGCTCATATTGCTCTCTGATCTGAAAATTCAGCCATTTGTACCCTACCTCTTATTTATTCCACCCCTGGGATTCAGTAAACTCCATGTACACATCATGCGAAGCCTACATGGAGTTTACATGAGGGGCCAGTGATGTGCGATGAATAGCAGCGCTAATTACATATTCATTCTGCACACCGCTTTTAAACGTAAATGAGTATGGTTTCATGGCTGGCAACAGTGTTGCCGGTTAGGAAACCATGTAAAACAACACGGATAGCAATCCTGTTTACATAGGAGCACAGTCGGTTAACGTGTTTGCTTGGAATGTCATAATGATCACCAGAGCTTACCATATAAGTTTGCTTAGCTCTCAGTCTCTTAGTGCAAGAAATCTGGTCAAAGCCCAATATAATGTGATTCTACATATTTGCATGTTTAAACTTAAAAAGTGCTAGAATAATAAGGTTTATGTTAAGAAACATTTTGTGAAGGATTTGAAGTCTGAAACTCAAATGTATGTAATTATTTAGTGATATACGTTTTGAGATCATCCCAGTGATATGGCAGAAAACCACACATTTTATAAGAAACAGACCAAAAGAAAAAAGACAAAATTCTGGACATACTGTAAAAATCAGGACAGTTGAGAGGTATGATATGTATATGGTCCGAACACAGTACATGACAGTGTATAAAGTGCAGAGTACTGTGAAATCCCATTACTGGCATTCTGTACAGATGTTGTGCAAATGATATGCAAGGTTACATGGACTGCTATGTAAAATAAACACTCAGGGGAAGTGTGTGTATTGAATATGGACACACAGATGAATTGTAGGAATGACCACATGGAAAGGACAGGTAAAACAATCTAAGATGGTGAAAATGAGTATTAAGTAATGGTCACACAATGTGGCATAACAATGGGGAAGATGTCTGTGTGGGATAAGCATCTGTACATGACAATGCAGGGGACATCTATCAGGAATGTTATATACAATTTGGGTAGGGTGCATTTTGTGAAGTTATGCAAACTGATTTGCTTGAATATGAGTGTAATCTCAACAGAGGTCTCCATAAAGTGGGACACAGCTAAAGGATCACTGAGAACACTAAAAGAAGCACTCACAATCATGGACAATATCAGAATAATACCACCAGTAATCCCATGTCTCTGATATAACATATGTGATTTAGAGTGATCAGAGATGGTTCTGCTCAAACACACTTCTACAACTATATAACTTATAACTTATAGTTATATAACTATAACTATATAAGCTTGATAGGGCAGTAATGTTTATGCCACAAAAAGAATACCTACGTATGGCCAATAAGATGTATGACAGTTCACAGTGGCAAAGGTGGTACGCTTCAGTTATACATCACTGGAAGATATGCAGTGAGGTACATGAAGAAGAGTGCATTGTACTCAGTTATTGGTCTGATGAAGGCTGTGAACTATGGAGGTATTATGGCCTGTGATGTGGATGTCCTTAACATACTCAGTAGTTGTATTACATACAAGGGAGTAGTCAGCACTGTGGCCACATGCTGGTGGATGTTCCACATATCATCTACCCCAGGACAAAGGTCACATACCTATCAGTCTAATTATAGGGTGTGATGTCTACATTATACTTCGGTTGTATGTTTGTGTTCCTTAAGTAACAAATCCCCCCATTTTGTTGTGTCATTGTAGGTGTTGTCAAGGCTGTGGCAGCAATCTTTGATGTGTATTGATATTGTCTGTATTATACTAATATCACAGTTGGAGTCAGTGATTGCCCACAATCTGTAGTCCTTCAGACAGCTGTTTGGATGCAGGATATGTATGTCATTTGTGACGTCTGTGACTTAAATAATGACCAGGAAAGAGCCTAGCAGATGAACCTAATTACTGGAACTGAGATATAGGTCACTTCACACATTTCAACATATTTAGATGCTAGTATTTGATACGATGGTCTCCCCACTTTGTAATATAGGTGTTTATGGCCACATCTGACAGTATTGAGTGAATATCTTAGTGTGGATTTATGCCAAATGTCTTGGGCATGTCAAATTCAGAAGGATAATAGCATTGTCATCATGCATGCCTTCGATGACCTCTTTCAGAGCATCTAACAGATGTAACAGACTTGATGTAGCATTAAGAACTCACACAGGTCTGTTTCACACAGCCAGGATATTACTAGTGTCTATTTAGTAAATGCTCCATGTTGACATGGTGCTCTACCTTACAGATAAGGAGATTCAGGATGTGTTTATACATGCATGCATCTGGTGCTGTGCTCTCAACTCACATGGATGCATGTTGATGTACACCCTTCTACAGGAACATAGTCTGTGTGGTGGGTGTGTTAAAGTGTGTACTCAACTGTGTCAGGAAGGTGTATGTGCTGAGTCATGTGATAGGCGATCTGTGATGTTGTCGTAGCCCATTGATTCTGTGCGATAGGCCTGGATGAAGGTAAGAAAGTTCATACTGGCTATCCTGATCTGGCCTAGGATTTAGACACAATGCCCCAAGCAGGTATCAATAAGATACTCACCCAGCTGTGGATTAACCCTTACATAACTAGATCAGTAACCAATTGGCTCACTGACAGAACACATACTGTGAAAGTTGGTGAATCAACCTGTATCAATAGAGCTGTCATCACTGGCATACCCCAGGGATCTGTGCTTGGCCCTTTACTGTTTGGAATCTATTTCTCGACAGTTCAGGCTAAAGTATATAGCCTTTGACTTACCACCTTTGCTGATTCTTGCATACTGGATGCAATCATTGAGCCGACCAATGATGATAACATACTGCAGGAGGGGCTAACACAAATTAATGATTCGAAACAAAGCCACATGGTCTACAAATAAATGCAAAAATGTGTCTTTATTTTGTCCTTCTCCAAAGTGGAATGTGCTGATAATTACAGTACTGACAACTCTTCCACTATATGGAAAGACAGTGATGCAAGCAATGAGAGCACAGGTACATAGCAATGTAAAATTTGCCCAAGTTTCTACACTGGTATTGAAAGCCTATGTTGTGGACATCATAAGTCATGCCATCATATTCAAATCTGAGAATTATATTACAGCACTGTACTTGAACCTCATCAGAACACTAATAGAGTATAATTCTCTCTTTTGCACGTACTTCACCAGACACATGCAGCAGTTGGAGAAACCACAGTGGTTACTCACCTAGAAAACACAAGGCCTACAAATCATGCCATGATGTATGTGGATAGACTGAAAGGCATGTCAAGGTAATCTGGATCGTATAGAATGAGGTGACTTCTGCCCTGCCTTCAGGCCAGCCTCTTACCCTGCCCTGTTGGGAATAGTGCACATCCACAAATTCAATATAGCTGATGACATCAGCAGTGGCTTGTGAGTAGAATATAGTAATAGCAGTGTACCACATGCTGCTGTAAAAGGCTCTTTCTAATGTCAAGCAAGAGCACAAATGCACACATCCCAGCTGACTGCAGTGAGAATCAAACCCTTACCTATCTAAATATACAAACTACAGAACTCTGTGTTTAAAGCAAGTGCCACAGCTCAAGTTTGACTTGGACTGTCTCAGACAGCAAATTATAGCTGATGACATTAGCAGTGTCTGGTGAGGAGAATATGGTAATAACAGTGTCCCACATGCTGGTGTAAAAGGGTCTCTGTAATGTCAAGCAAGTGCACAAACATGCACACACACCCCAATTGACTGCAGTGAGAACAGAACCCCTACCCATCTAAGTACACAGACTACAAAGCTCAGTACTTTATGCAAGCACCATGGCACAAGTCTGTCTTTTATATGGCTGCAGGACAATTTATAGTGGATGACATCAGCAATGTATGTAGGAGAGAAGATGCTGGGAAGCCTGCATGAAATGGATGTTTAGGCATGTGCAAGTGTCAAAATACTGTCACTTCATGGGATTGGAGTGGTAACTGTAGGATATACACTTATGCTCTTCTGGCTAGACACACACACACACACATGCACACACATGCACACACACACACACACACACACACACACACACACACACACACACACACACACACTGACACAGAAACACTCACACACTGACACAGACACACTCACACACAGTTGACTGCAGTGAGAACAGAGCCCCCTACCTATCTAAGTACACAGACTACACTTTACGCTAGCACCATGTTACAACTCTGACTTTTAAAAGACTACAGGACAACTTATAGTGGATTACGTCAGCACTGAATGTAGGAAAGAAGATGTTGAGAGGCTTTCATAGATTCATAGGAGTTTACTAGGCTAATGGCCCTAGGGCTGTTATATAAGCCTATTTATGTAAAAACCCAAGTACCCTTATTGGTCATTGTTAGCAGAGTGATTTTGTGATCAGCATCGATTGCCTCTGGCCATGAGGGACATAGTTGCCACCCCTGGGTGAATTTATGATCACCCATTTAGTTGTCATATTTGTGCTTGAATAGGGTCATTAAAGAGCACTGCTTCACATGCAGGAGGAGCCTATTCCAGAGGAGAAGCAATCACTGGGAGATATATCTGTCCCTCCAGCATGTTCTGATTATGTCACAGGCTAGGTTGAGATCCCTGGAGTATGTTATTCTTGTTTCATTTTTATTTGCAGATGTCCAGCATTTCCAGTAGGGTAGGGTCTGAGACTGCTCTGCAGGCCAGGCATAGGTCACCTGTCAGCAGCCTGTATGATACTGAGTATAGTGACAGGGCTCAATGTTTCCATGTATGTCATGTTTTGGAGGCCCTGGATTCTCCTGGTCAGAAACATTTGTGGTTTCTCCAATTTCTGTAGGTGTCTGGTGAGGTACATAAAGAAGGGAGCATTGTACTCAATTAGTGGTCTGATAAGAGTCAAGTACAGTAGAGCTACGACCACCCTGGTCTTGGATGTGATGCCCTTATTTATGAGGTGCACAATGTGGAATGTGTGTCTTATCACTATAGACACATAGTGATTGAAGTTTAGATTGCTATCAACCTGTGTTCACAAGTCTCACACCACTGAGTTTGAGCTTAGAGGGGTGCTATGTATATCATAATTAGCCAGGGTACTTCTTTGCAAAAGGGGACAGTGAGACTTTTTTTGCATTACATTTCAGTCCATCAGTTTGGCACCAATAATTTGTCTGTGTTGGCCCTTTTTGTAATACGTTTAACATTGTTGGGAGAGTCTATATGACTGTGCCCAGTTGACAGTCATCTGCACACTTGGTAAGCTACAGGCCATCTACCTTTGACTGGACTTCAGAAAAATAGTTTTAAAACAGTAGAGGGCCCAGTACGGATCCTTGTGGTACTCCACTGGTCTAATGGACTCCCAGACTTTGACAGTGTGCATTCTGTTGGTGAGTCAGTTGGCTACCCATCTAGTAATGTATGAGTTAATCCCCAGATGGGAGATTTTTCTGTATGACACCTGAATCGGGGATTGTGTCAAAGGCTTTGGCTAAATCAACATAGGTGGTGTGTCCTGTATTCCCTAATCCAGGGCTTTGGGGACATTATCAAAGAAATCCACTAGGTTTAATAAACAAGATCTCACCTCAACAAAACCAGATTGGGTTGGGTCAAGAGTGTTGATGTCTCTGTGGATAAGATTCATGATAATTATTTCCATAGCCTTGCAGATAAGGCTGGTTAGGCATATGAGTCAATAGCTCCCAGGGTCAGTTGATAGATATGTAGACATGTTCAACTTTGAAGTTGTTTCCAGTTCTGCATGTTACCAGATTGACATGCGTTGCATATCACACAACATTTGATATTAATTTATGTAGTGTAGTTGACATATGTGCGAAAAAGTACTGAGACACCAGGGTTGCAGTACATGGGGAGGAAACACATACCTGCATTGTAAATATGTGACATATTGTTAGATAGGGCCTTCAGTTTGTTATGTTTCCACATGTAGTTTCATGGCATAAAGAGTAAATGGAAAGTAAACAGCACTAATACATGCTAATAGTGACTTTGCATAGAGCAGCAGCAAGCAATGGGTTTGTGCGACGGTTGGCAAAGTGTTTGTGAGATGCACATTTCTAATACTTTCCTTGTTTGCACGTAGTTCAGCAGTGCACAAACATGAGCCACATTTCTAAAAGTCTGAAAGTTAGTATTGAGTCTATAAAAAACAACTGCTGCTTAGCTGACTCTGTGGGAGCAGGTATAAATGGAATGACACATTTCTTTTTGAGCCCAGATGATACTGGTTTGAATCCAGGTGTATATAATACTTTTAAATAAACAGTGATAATCCAATGACATTATTCTTTATAGTACATTCAGCATATGTTATTGTGTGTGTTGAGTGTATCATACAACTCGTTTGCATTTAAAAGCATTCTATTGAGTCTCCTTGATCCTTTATCTATTTAAACATTTCTGCAGTTTTTTCTACCTATGTGGTGTTGGTAGTGTAGCATTGTCCATATTCAGGCTTGTGTTTTGGGCCTAGTTGTTTGTTAGTAGAGGCTGAGTGTCTGAGCACATGTCCCAGGCCATCATAGCTTAGCCAAGGCCAGTATAGCATTTCAGTGAGGGTGAATTGTTTGGGGTCATTAGTTGACTGGGATTGCCTGGAATACGCCTTGGAGTAAGCACCTCATTGGTTCTTTCAAGCTTTTTTTAAAGTTGTTTCAGGTTTCAACTTTGTTACTTAAGAAGTTAACTTGTGACTGTTTCTGCCATTTCACACTGAGCTAATCGGAAGAAGTCGAAGGAAGGGCTCTGAACTAACTAATCTGTGATATATAATATTAAGTATCCTGTTTTTTGCTTATTTCTGAGTTATTTATAGCACTTTTATTTTAGTCAGTGTGTGTGATGTATTAAGTAGAATTTTCTACAATTGTTAAGCATCTGGTTGGGTTTGTTTGTTCTGATTTTTGTTTTCCACCTTCCCTCCCTCTTGGTATCTTGTTTTTATACTTGGTGGCTTTGCAGTTGCCCGCCCCTAACTTAAATTTGATCTGGGACACTCCTCCCAGCCTAGTGTCATTACCTCATTCTACCTGTTCCAGGGAGAACATTTGAGAAGGCCAACCCAATTAGCTTCTGCTCCTCCTTTCCTCTTTCCACTTTACAAAAAAAAACTGTAAGCTTGTTTCCTGCCTTTCCTATAAGTTGTCTAGTCCAGATACAGATTTGCTGTATCCTGGATTGTTTGTAAGCTTCTGAGCCCCCAAGCTTGTCTGTGTTGGAGGGAAGCCTTCTAGCTTAATTTTGTTTCTTAGAACTAGCCAGTTTTCTAGTTTTAGCACTCAAATCTGTTTATCTGAGCTCAGCACTTGTTCAGAATTCATTGTAAGCACTAAATAAGCTACAAATTACTACAGCACTCAACTTTTCTCACTTATCTGGAGGAAAACAGCTTTTAGTACTTAATAAATAATCACCTATCCAGGCATGTCTAAGAGTCAGCTTCCAGTGTTTTCTCCTGTCTACCTGATGAATCTGGGCATCTTGGGGCAATGCAGCAATTGCCTCATGTACACAGACAACCCTCTCCTCCTACCCCCCAACACTACAAACTGTGAGAGATGCACTTATATAACCAAACTGGAAGCAAAGCTCTCTTCACCCAAGACTGGTCTAGACAGACAAGAGGAGAAGGTAACACTTGCACCACACCACACTCATCACATAGTCCCTCAAAACCTACACCACCAAAACATACACATAGAAACACAAAACACACTCCTACATTCGCGGAAGCTCTCAAAAAAAATCTACCCAAGCAACAGGGACCTCCAAAGCAGAAACACAAGCAACCTCCACCCCCCAACACAACCCAAATGACAAATAACCCACAAACTCAGTGTGCCACTCAACTACAGCCTATAAGGCATAACAACGTACCCAACACTCTAGTCAAAGGTGACTCTATAGTCAGGCACACTGATGTTCCACTCACCAGGCTAAACAAGGAGAAAGTTCTGTCAGCTGCCTGTCAGGTGCCAGGATCCACCACATAACACATGCACTCAGGTCACTCCACAGCAAGTACAAATATGACTCTGTCGTTGGCCATGTTGGTGTGAATGACCTGAGACATACCTCCCTGGACTACATGAAAAGAGACATGGAGGAGCTTACTGATCTTGTAGCCCAGGCAGGTATGACCCTAACCCTGAGTAGCATCCTGCCATCACCCAGTACAAGGACAAAATGATTGACTTCAACAATTGGCTAAGCTTCTGGTGTCATTCTAAGGGGATCCAGTATCTGTCTGCCTGGGATGACATGATCGACAAACCATGATACTTTGCCAAAGATGGCCTGCACCTGTTGCCTTTGGGATTCCGGATACTGGTTAATACTCTTGCCACCCCTATAGTGCCTTTTTTAGGCAAGATTCAAATGACAAATTCACCACCATAACAGGTACAAGCAAGCAAAATCTGAGGGTAATGCTATTTAATGGTAGAAGTCTAAACCTCAAAATGCACTCACTCGAGGCACTCCTTAAAATGGAGAACATCGACATCTGTGCAGTGACAGAGACCTGGTTCAAGGCTCCAGAAAGCACCCCTGCATTACCAGGCTATAATTCATACCACACCTTTCGTCCACCTAACCTGGGCCGAAGCACTAAAGTGGAGGCATGTCCATATTCATTAAGGATATCCACACCTCCAGGCTAGTTGGACAGCATAATGCATCTGAGATTATCCAAGTGCAACTAACTCTGGGCAAGACCGCAATGCAAATTGTAGCTTGCTACAGATCCCCCACCATGCCCTAGGATTCCCACTCCTCATTTCTTGATACACTGGAAAATATTAAGGTACAACCTAACACCCTAATAATGGGCAATTTCAACTACCCCACCATTAACTGGGAATACTACTCACATACCAACTCTTGTGCTCAAAGTTTTCTGGAATTCATAAATTCCAGTGCTTGGATCAACTTATCCACATCCCCACCAGGGGCAGCAATATCCTAGACCTGGTCATTACCAACATGGGCAACTGGTTTTCCACATCAGAGATCAATTCCTCATTGGTCAGATCTGACCACAAGCAAATCACCCTAGACATCCACATCCCACCCCCATTAGGGAAACCACCATAAAAAATTTCTCCAAAGCCAACTTCATGCTTCTTAAGACAGAAGTGGCAAACTTCACGACACCCATGTTGATGGACAATAGAGGTACAACTGCTAAGTCCTATACAATTGCACTTTATATGCACTTACATGAGTGCATGGATCATGCAATCCCTAACAGAACCAAGATGCTATCCTCCAAAAAAGGAAGACAATCTGGTGGTCCCCTGTTATAAACAAACTCTACAACAGAAGAAAGAAGCTGTTGCAAAAAAGAGTAAAATCCCATGATTGGAGGAACTCCGTGGTCATCCTCGGTAAGAAGCTGAGATCCCTCATAAAATCCTCCAAAGCTAGTTACGAAAACAAAATCACCACTGATTATAAAGACAACCACAAAGCATTCTATAGCTATGTTAAGAATCTCAATGGCAATACTCAGATCTGCTCTGAGTTACAGCACAATGGCACTAAATATACAGAACCAACTGATATTGCCAACATCCTAACAGATAGGTTCAGTGCTAACTTTACCCCTGTCTCATCCCCTGAAGGGCCTATCTCTATACTGGAAGAATGCAAAGTTCCTGTAATCATTGCTGCACATGTAAAAAACACACTCTACAAAGCCAAAAACACAGCATCCATAGGACCTGACAACATCCCAGGCTGCATTCTACATGAACTACAGAATGAACTAGCACCCCACCTAAGTACCATGTTCAATCATAGCCTCACCTCAGGCTTTGTGCCCACTGAATGGTGCACAGTAATGGTTATCCCACTCCACAAAGGGGGAGCCACCACGAACCCCAGTAACTACTGTCCCATTAGCCAGATGAACCTGGTCTGCAAGGCTTTGGAGCGTATCATCATGGAACTTAGAAACAATGACATTAGTAATCTCCAAACTCTGGACCCTACCCAGTTCAGGGTTGTAAAAGACAGTTCATGTCTCCTAAACCTGATAGACTTCTTTGAAGCGGTCACCAAAGCCGTAGATGAGGGTAAGGTGGTTCACACAGCCTATCTAGATCTTGCCAAGGCTTTCAACATCATTCCCCACTCTGGAATTGTAGACAAACTCACTAAACTAGGTATAAATCCCTATGTCACAAGATGGGTTGCCAACTGGCACACTGACAGAACCCACACTGTGAAAGTAGCAGACTCTAAATCCAACTTCAGACCAGTGACAAGTGGAGTACCACAGGGTTCAGTCCTAGGTCCTCTCCTGTTTGGTATCTACTTCTCTGAAGTATAGGCTAACACAGAAGGTCTTTAGCTAACAAAGTTCGCAGATGATGGCAAGCTAGGAGCCATAATCAAAACTCCTAACAATGTGGACATCCTACAAAAGGGCCTCACTGAGACAGATGCCTGGTGTCAAAGCCATGGCCTCAAGCTCAATGCCAAAAAGTGCATTGTCATCCCTTTTGGTAAAAACTCTGTACCCATGAACTACCACATAGGTGGTAGTCTACTTAACACCAAAAGTGTGATAAGAGACCTTGGGACACAGGTGAACAGTAGTCCCTCCTTTGATAATCACATCACCACAGTAGTCAGGAAATCCTTCTACATAGCACACCTCATCACAAAAGGTTTCTCATCCAGGAAAAAAGAGGTTATTGTTCCCCTCTACTCATCACACATTAGACCCATTATAGAGTACAATGCCCCTTTTGGTATGTACCTCACAAGACATCTACAACAACTGGAAAGGCCACAGAAATACCTCACAAAGAGGATTACTGGCCTCAAACAGATGCCCTATGCAGACCGTCTAAAAAAACTCCAGCGTTACTCTGTTGCATATCGCCTACTCAGAGTCAATCTCTGCCTAACATACAAAGCTATGTCAAACCCAGAGCTGTTGGACATGCTCCATGTAAAGAAATCCTAATCCCTCCAAGCTACACGCTGTAGGGTCCTAAACATTGTCACCACAATAAACAGAACATGCTGGAGGGATAGATTCCTGTCCCAGAGACTTCCCATACTCTAGAACAAACTACCTATCTATATCAAACAAAGCTCCTCATTAGCACTCTTCATGAAAAATCTTGATGATTGGATGGGAGATAGGAAATTCACCCCGGGGATCACTTCTGTGGCTCTGCTTGACAGGGGCACAGGAAAATAATTTTCTTGGGTGTCAAAAGCCAGGGTACCATTTGACTAGGCTTATATAGACCCTTAGGCCAATAGCGTAGTACCTACCTATGAACCTATGAAGTAGTGGGGAGGAGTTCAGCAACATTGCGTGGGGGTAACCACAGCATTGTAAAGCCACTCACCATTGCTTGTCATTGTTGAGCAATGTCAAATTCTACATAAACCTAGAGGCCAAAAAGTGAAGGGATCCATTGTTATTCTGGTACTTATGAGTGTTGTTTGTGATTCTATTTTTTGACCAGATTAGAGGTGTTAAAATGGGAGAGATAGGAAAGAGGTGAAATGGGCAGCAAGCAGAGAGAAGAATGAAGAGAAAGCAATATAGGAATGTTCAGGAGGGAGTAGGAAAGAACCATAGCTATCCATTTCTTCAACAATAAAAACTGATTAATATGTGCAGAATATTAGCTGAATTTGGACTGTCACTTCCAGAGAGAGGTGACAACAATGTGATCATGTTGCTCAACCAATTGGACTGAATCAAGTATGTTAAGAAGACACGTGCATGAAACAGAGAGCTATGTATGGGACGATATTTTTTTTGTGGGGCAGGTGCCCATTATTTTTAATTCAGTAAGAAAGGAATGCTGGATAAGGGAGACAGGTATTTTTGAGTCAGGTAAGTTGGGTAGGTGAGTAAGCAAATGGAAACAAACAAGGCAAGACACAGGGACTGTGAGGGATGCAAAAGGTTGGAGGACACCATGATTGGGGTGAGGGAGGGGACAACACAGGCTCATGCCTGTCAAACATGGAGACAGTGAGAATCAAGTCCTCACCCACTGGGGTCTGTATCATGTAATAGAAACAAGTATTTGTCAAATACGTATCCATCGAACACTAATCCTCAAAGTTCATTTCAGTGAACCTTGGACTTTTTCCCAGGGTTAGGAAGCACTTGGCCATCACCAAAACTTTTCCCTTTTCCCCACTGTAGTGTGATCTCAAAGTTGGTATATATAGTTAGGGGGGTGTGGGGCGTGCAGCCACCCACATTGGGGAGTGTGGGAGTGAAGTCCCCCACTTGTGTGGGTTTGATTTAGTGCAGTGTCTGTTGCAAAGTGTTAGTGGGTGAGTGGTTCACTTAAATGATTTTACTGATTAATGTTCAATGAATACATAGTCAACGAATATGTATTTCCATTAAGTGATATAGACTCCCACCCAATGGACTGTCATCACTATCCACTTACTATGCTGTTGGCTGGAGTGCATAACATCTTATCCTCTTACAGACCATGAGGGAGAGTACCCTCTCCATCTGGCATAGGCGTACACCAGTGGTGTGGTGCATGACCTTATACACCAACCCCATCTCCCAGCAGGTGATGAAATTCCCACCTCCACCTCTGCTTCCGGAGGATACCACTGCACCAGCTGCCACTGCAGTATTACTTGAGGGTGCAGGTAGTACAGCGGCAGCAGAGGCAGTGCTGCCAGCTTGGGTCCCATCGGTGCTGGAACCAGTGAAGCAAAGGCAGGCTGATCCACTGGGGATGGCCTACCTCACTGTGCTGTGCAGCATTTAGTTATTTTGTACACATGGATGACATGGAGACATTTTGACGACACATAATAGAAAATGAAAAAGAGAGATAAGGGTTGGGGTGAGAGAGAAAAAAAAGAGAAAAAAAATGAGTACCATTATATGTGACATACAGTGCATTAACACAATTACATAACTATTTTATCTGAAGTATTGCATTTAAGTATACATCCTAACAAATACACATTGTACCTACAGATTGCTGAAAGTAATCCTTGAAATGTGCATATATTGTACATACGCGTATTCCAATTATACAGATTATGTTAACAGCAGGGCATTTATACCACTTGTATAGAGTTTAATTTAATGTAAATATTATTAAATAAATGCAGTACTGTGTAGTTGTGACTCATGGCATTGGAACCCAGAACCTTTGACTAAAGCCTTTTATTTGACTCCTAAAGTCAGTTTGTGCTACAGGCATGCATACTTGTTTTTACAGTTAGGATATGCATGCTGAATTTGCTACAACTGTATAAAAAGCACTTTAACTTTTAAAGCTACAGTAATATTTCTCTTATGCTACATACATACCACTTGCTTCCCACAGTCTATCCATTTGAGCAATAAGTGCATATCTATTAAATTCTGTCAGCATTAGCTGAGGAAAGAACAGAAAAGAACAGAAGACCATTATGCATACAAGTCTTGCCTATATTTAGTTTTTTAAGTATTACAAGTACTCTCTTATTGTCATACTTTCACAGCTGTGGGATGTCCGCAGTCTCAAATTAAGTCAGCCAATGGTTGAAGGTATCCCTTTTGCACTTGGATAGGTCATTAAAATGATGCCTGTACTGTTCTCCAGTGCACAGGATGTCAGTAGCACTGGATACACCCTGAGCCGAACTACTTCATGCCTCATACTTGTACTGAGAGCCAGAAAAGTCCCCCTGCAGAAGCTTTTGGCTGTGTCACTTTTCAGGATTCCAATAAATATCCTGGACTCCTGGACACCCCCACCCCCTGCCCTAAACTGGGCAACTTCCCCACTAACTCCAGACATGTCTAAATCCCAACCTAGAGCAATGGAAAATAATGCTTTGCCACCAATTCCAGTTATCTCATTTACTGGTAGTGCACAAACCCAATCAATGATGCCAATTGCATTTGTGAGATGTTAAGCAGAGAGAAGCAGTGCCAAGCAGGGATGACATAAATATTTGAAATAGGAAGGTTAATCTGACACTTGCCCTTGGTTTGAAAGGTGTCTGCTGATGTAGCTTGGAAATATGTATTGAAAATTGGAAGGAAACTGTTAGGTAAGTTATGTTTGCAGATATGCACTGGAGGCATAAATTTCATGACCTGACACATTTGTTTTTGGCTTTATACACTGATAAAATTGAGTTTTAAAGTATTCGATTCAAACCTAGGCATAAGGGACAAAACATTGTCTTGCACAGTGTTGAGTTTCCAACTTTGCCACAGAAGAAGTGCTGCTGAAACATAGTCAGGAGTCATTCATAAATACAGCTGACAGCTGTGTTACACATGTATGTGTGTGACCTGACAAGGTTCTTGTATATAGATCCAGTGGTGTCTGTGTCTTATTTCATTGTGAAGGATATCCAAGTCCAGCTAGCCAAATTATACTTACAGAAATATAATAGACAGTATACCCTCAGTCATACATCTGAAAACACAATAAGGGTGTTTTATCCCTCATACATATAAGTCATATCAGCTCCACTATCTAAATTGTTATAATTGGGAGTGAATATAATGGGAAATGGAAGAACAGTGAAAATGTCTGGAATGTCCTACAGTAGATCCCAGGACCATGTGTATGTCAGTCCTACAGTTACATTTGTTGCCACAAGAATGTTGAAATAACACTTGTCTATTTTACAGTTCACTGCTATAAACTGTACTGTTACAAGCATAAAAAATAGGTTGTACACCCTGTAATAGAACACAGTATCATCTGTATTCCAGTCCTACACTTACACCTGCTGCCACAGGACTAGTGCCATCACATTTCCATAAATTCCTACTCATTCTTAAGTCCACTGTGTTAACCACCATGCAATGCCACTTAGCGTGTTTGTGCAGTGCCCAACAGAATTAATTGAATGCATCCTTTTTTCAGTTATTGTCTGTTTGCTTCGTGTCTGCAGCTGTCTGATGACTGCAGCTGTTGAGGAACCCTGCTAACTGCCATGCAGTGCTGCTTAGCGACGTTGCATTCTGGAAAGCAAAAATTGTAACAATGTATTGTTTTTGACCTTTGCACTTTTACAGACTCCCTGTCTTCAGGTGTTCTGCAGTTATTGTGTCTGCTTCCTTTGTGGGCCACTAGTCTGGGTTTGCACACTGCTAAGCATCACACAAACGAGATAAGCACAGCTAAACCTGACATTCACTTTCTCCAGTTCCCTATTTTGAGCTAAGCCGCACACCGTGGAAACACTGGCCAAAAAAATAAACAAATAAATAAGATAAACAGTAAATAAGAAACTGGGATCCCTTTACAGAATCAGACCCTTTCTTACTCCTTCAGCCAAAACCACTATAGCTAGAACTCATTTAATCTCTACCCTACTCTATGCTTCACCCATATTTACCAATCTCTCAAAAAACAACCTCAACAGACTTGCTACCTCCTATCATAGTATTGCTAGATTTGCCACAGGTTCTCCTTTTAGAACACATCATTGTAACAACCTAAAACAATTATATGGCTAGAGTTCCAAAACCACATACTATTTCACCAACTTGCTATTATCCATAAGATCCTGTATTACCCCACCTGTACACCTATACTGACTACTCTCATAACCCCCTACAACAATCTTAAGAATTTACGCTCTTCTAATAAGTTACTTATTACTACCAGCAAATCCAACAACTCAGCTGGAGATTTGTTGTTCTCTAACTCTGTAGGCAAATATTGGAACATAACTTCCCTCTGAACTCCTATCTCTGTCCTCTATAACACTTTTTAAACAGAAACTAAAACAATTTCTCAGTACTCATTGGCTATGCCCTTGTACTAACCCTGACTAACTTTTTGTCTATTTCCTGTGAGTTTTCTGCTTCTAATATGAGTATGTTCTATCTACTGACATCCTCTTGCTGTTTCCTATAAATCTTGTATTTCACTGTATCACTTGGTACAATTGTATAAGTAAACAACTTTATTATGCTATTTTATTCTGCTTGCACAAGTACACAACTATTTTGTTTTATATTTTTGTTTTTCATATCTCCTCATCATGAGCCATGTACTCTTGTAATGACAACTGCATCAAGTCTGTATGGCTGAAACTGTTTAGAACTTTTTAACTACTGTTATACTTCTCTGAATTGTGACAACTTTTACTGCATATATTGTGTTTGTGTTGGAGCTTTTCTCCCTGGGCCTCTACTGAAAATGGATTTGTATTCCAGTTAGACCAGCCCAGTCAACAAATGTAAAATAAAATAAATAAAATAAATAAAAATAAATGAAAGGGAAAATAGTTGAAATGAAAAGTAATCTATGATAGAAACACTACAAAATGTTTGTTAGCACACAGGAAATATTTCTACATAGGTCTGGATTTCAACTGTTACTCCAATGAACCCTCAGAACATAGTAAGGGCACCTTGTCCCTTTTTGCCACACAAACAGCTTTGAACTGAAATCATTCTACATACAACCAACTGCAACATCATCCACAATACTAAGAAACCATGTAACAGTTATTTGTACATGCATAAATTTCAGATGTAGTGCACTGAGTGATCTTAGCATGTTTGTGCAGTGCCCAACAGAATTAATTGAATGCATCCTTTTTTCAGTTATTGGCTGTTTGCTTCGTGTCTGCAGCTGTCTGATGACTGCAGCTGTTGAGGAACCTTGCTAACTGCCATGCAGTGCTGCTTAGCGACGTAGCATTCTGGAAAGCAAAAATTGCAACAATGTATTGTTTTGTCAACAATGACTGTTGCTTGTAAGCAATGCAGCTCTGCATTATCTCTCTGTGTTTGTTGCTCATGCTTGTCTTATCGACCAGTAATCTGAGACATGCAGTCTGTAAGACATTCTATATCCTTGTCCTTAAAATGTGTGAAGATATTAAATGGCAGTAATATGCAATTGTCAAAAATGAAGGGGAGAGTGGATGTTAATGAACAGAACCTGTGAATTGTGCGCTGCTTACTTACATTTCCAAACTTGATAACATTACTTCTATATACTTTTTAAGTCTAACCTGATACACCCTTTGGAGGTAGGGCAGTCTGCATTGCTGTTGGGCTTTCCTGCTCCCTACCAATAATCATTCACAGTTGCAACAAACACTGAGGGAGTGCCTGCACTATATTTACATCTGCTACAAGGATCCAGGCATTTCAGATTCAGCAATTCAAATGAGTTCACACCTCATTTGCATCTTCATCATACTAACATCCTTGAATCTACAACATAAAAAGGCAGCCATGTAGCTAGGGAACCTGAAGGGGAGGAAACATGTTTATGGGGAGAACACAGAAGAGGCTATTACTTTGCAATATATCTACACAGAAGACTACTGAACTTGACAAGGTATGCTTGCATTTTTCAGCTATATACTGCAGATGCTGAATGTCACTTAAGAAAAATCTGTTTAATATAAATATATATATATATATATATATATATATATATATATATATATATATATATATAGATAGATACAGATATAAATTTGCAAATGTTATTGTCATCTGTATGCATTGCTTAGAAGTGTACTGATGACAAGGGCATGTTTGTCAGGGCATTTCACAGACATACATGATTGGCAATAGCTTAAAATGGATTGCTCTGTGCTAAATCTGTACACGTTTCAGGGGCAGTTCGTTTGATAGCACATTTAGCATTTCTCTGATGTTTTGTTAGCAAAATGTGCCATTTGCCTGTTCTTTTGGGAGTGGGGGAGCAAAGAGGGAATTTCTGATTTGGCACAAGCAAGGATATATTGCTATTGTTGCTGTCCCTTGTTTTGCACCCAGCCTTGCTTTCTGTGTGAATGTAATATGCTACAACCACATAATTCCTGTTCTTGATATTTCAAATATGTAGACTGTTTTATTTTTTCTCCAGTGAGTAATACTGAAATGCTACCTTTTCTGTTTTATCTGGGGACAGGTATTTTTTAGTTATGTGATACTTATGTGTATTATCCTTCAGTTGCGTTTTAGGGCATCTACAACTATGACACCCAAGTGTCTCAGTCCCTGAAAACCACCCTTCAGTGACCCTGAGAATCAGGTCATTGTGGAAACTTTTAGGTGACATGGTGATTTTCTGCTTGAGAGGAAATGTGGAGATATGTCAGGCATAATGCAAATTTGGCAGCAGATAATTGCATATGTGAATGCAGTAGGTGCTACAGCAGGGTGTATGATCGGGTGCACCATAGGGCACTCACATGATCTAATCTGCACAGAAGAGAACAACTGCAGTGGCCCATAATTGGATGAGTACTAGAGGGGGCCTGCTACAGAGTCACCAATAACAGCAAATGAAGAGTTCCTGTCCACTGTCAGAGATCCAGACAGTTCCCAGGGAAGTGCAAAAAAGCATGTCCTTGACATTGGTGCTACTGTTTCAGGGACAGCAAGAATGTCCCAGGAGGAGCTTCCAGGTAGTCTTATGTATCTCAATTGTTAAATAATTTTGTATAGCAAAATATTTACATCAATACACTTGCTCTGTTTAACAAGAAATTGGTTGGGGGAGGGGATTGTAGATTGCTACAGTTAACATATTGTAATTGAGTACACATGGGGCTTAAGTTGGACTTCTCATCCAAGTTCGTATAGAAAGTATAGTTTAATGGACATATAAAGGGCAAAAAGTTTTATTCCCTGTGTTACTGTTAATTGTGATGATGTTGTCCTTACCTTTTGCTTAACTTCTTCCAGGACCATCCAGCATAGGGAATATACTATTTTCTGCACATGGTAAACCAAACATTTTTATGTCAGTACTGATGAGCATTTCAAAGAAATATTTAGTTTGTGATGTTGCTGTCAGGCCTGTTGTGTGTATTGCTGTACTGTCTGTAATAGTGGCACCACTGTTAGTTTGTTGGCATATATTTCACGATAGTAGTGTAGGTAATAATCTTTCCTGTGTTTGGTGCTTATTATCACAGGTAATCCTGACAGTGGAAGTGTGGGATTTCTACCACTTGATGTCAGAGCATCATCAGGCTCTAATGATGACAGTGGCCAAACAGAGGCACAGTCTAGGGGTGAAGAGGTTGAATCTGACCCTGAGGTTGACATACAGCCATCCCCTGTAATTCCATTGGATGCAGGCAGTAGGCCTACACCTACCCATTCCAGTAAGCCCTCAGATATTGGACAGGTGGGGAGTGAGACAATTGATCAGGGAAGTGTAGTTACTGTGGTTTCAGTGCTTCTTGACTCAGGCTGTAGCCAAAGTATGGGCGAGGTGCCATGCATGAGGGTTGTTAGGGGTGCTCGGAGGAGGCCTGCTGTCCCTCCACCACTTGATCTAGGTGTCTCTTCCCATGCCACTCAACACATGTTTAGGGCCATCATGGAGGCAAAGACACATTCCCATAGGTCCTCCAGAGAAATGCTTAGTGTTAAAGATGTTCCACAGACTGACATGTGTGACTGCCTCCACCATGTTGCAGATTCAATAGATCATATGAATGACACATGGGAGCAGACAGTATGTGTGATGGAACATCTGCTGGGAGGGGGATTGCATCCTCATGGGTGTAGGTCAGCCACATCATCTGCTGTTAGCCGATGTGGCCATGCCTGTTCATGCTCCCATAGTGCCAGTACTTCCACTGCTTCATCAATGCTTGAGCTGTCCAACCCAGATGTGGCAGGCCATGGAGTCATGGTCCTGTATGACCTCATGAGGGGAGCTTGTCAAGCAGACATCAGTCACATTCAGGTAGCAGCAGTGCATCCGACCATGGATGTGGACATGCCAGTGCAACTCCTGGCAGAGCCATTTCTCATAGTCGGGTACAGCAGTGATGAACTGCCACCTCTACCATACATGGCTCACATCTGTCTGACATACCAAGATATAGAGCTACAGACACTCGCACACCAATTTCACCTGGAGGACCCCATATAGACATACACACACCAGTTACATGGTTCAGCCGGGAAACTTAAAACTCATTTTGTCTCACTGGACATTTGTTTCTTTATCCAAATGTGTGCCTGCTCCTCTTTCTTTCTCACACACACACACACACACACACACACACACACACACACACACACACACACACACACACACACACTCACTGATCTTTTGTGTCAGCCTAGGCTTCCTGCCCCCCCTCCCCACATAACCCAACATAACACCCTGTGCAAGTGATGATAACTGTGCCATATCCCTGTTTTCTGTGTTTTGGATTTAGGGAAAGATAAGCTTTGCTCAGAGTGCATAGCTGACTTATTGCTTAGAATATCTGCATTTGTGGTATTGAAGTGGTAATTGTACCCTTGACTTCTCTTCTATTGGTCTTTGAAAGTTAGACTGTTGATATTATCAAACTTTTTTTGCATCGGTATTGTCAACCAATTGGTTAATGATAGTTATAGAATTACAGGTTGTATAAAAAGATTTATAAAGCCTAGGAAATTAGAAATGATGAAGTCATTGTTTGTTAGTTACATAAGTCCCAAACTTGAGTATGGAGTAATAATTTGGAAACCTTATTAGAAAACAAGTATGAGTAAACTGGAAAGAGTACAGCAGAAATATACCAAGGGCATCCATAGATGTGAAAATTTAAGTTATTATTAATGAATAAAATATCTGAACTTGTACAGTGTCTCTTGTAGATATCTAAGAGAAGATCTTATTTAGGTATATAGGGCTTTTAGAGACAACTACCTCTGAGAGTGGTTGGTGTTATCAAAAAGTAGTAGAGAATCATTAGACAACCTATGTAGAAGATTCTGTAAGAATGAGAAGTGTACTAATTGATTCTTTGAGAGAGAGCAGATGATGCATGGAACAGATTACCAAATTACATTAAAGCAAGTACTACTTTAGATATTTTTAAGACCAGCCAGGACACTTATTGTTGGAACAAGTGTTTTGGTATACTGGCATGCGAAAAGCGCTTTAATGCCCGTGCTTGAAATATTTGTATGTATGTATGTATGTATGTAGTATTGTTAATGATCTTGTGAGGGTTGTGAAGTCTGAAACTGAAATGTGTCTCATTACTTTGTAACATCTCTCCTTAATGATTTTCCATTACAAATATATGGTGCTAAACTGAGAACATTTGGTGACCAGGCCTATTACTTAAGATTATGGACACATATAAGTCACATGAGTCTTTGCTGTCACATGTTAACGTCATTTCTGTGCAATCCACCTACCTTTTACTTGCCTCCACTGTCAAGTAACAACATGCAAGGATATGCCAGTCATTCATATTATTACACAATACATTCCAGGTTCAACACTTACCTTGTAAATCCAGCAGTTGCAACAGTTTTAGTTCAGGGCTGACTCTTTCTGATGCTAGCAGTACACAGCCATTACATGGGTAGATAAAGGTTGTGAGTGTTGCCAGGCATCAATGTTACTGTATGCATATGCATAGGAGAAAGGTTTTAGGCCCTTAGGTGGTGAATGAATGTGCTATGCATTGTCTCTTAGCCAATGTAAGGGCATATTGAGCACACCTACATCTGCCTACACCCACAGCAGTTGCTGCTTCCCCCCTGACTCCTCACCTGCATGTGGCTGTGGTGACCTTGTCATTGGTGGTGGGATGTGTGCCTCTTCCTTTTGCTGATCCTGCTGAATCTGTTTTCTCAGGATGATGTTATGTAGAATGGCACATACAATGAATATTTCATACATATATGTGGATTGTACTGCAGGGCTCCCCCAAATGTATCTAGGCACTGGAACTGCAACTTCAGTGGCCCAAACACACATGCTATGATATTTCTGGTTTGAGAGTGTACCTCATTATGGCATTCTTCAGCAGGTGTGTGTGCATTTCTGATGGACATCATCAGCCACGGTTCCAGTGCATACTTTGCTTCCCCCAGTAAATCACCCTGTGGGATATCCCCCCTAGGGAACTTCGGATACATTTGGGAGGTGTGCCAGGTATGTGAGTCTTGGTAACTTCCTGGGTTGCCAACACACATTTTCAAAATTAATCCCTTGGCATTACTCATGGCTTGGTAGAGCTTTCCCTGTTCCCCGGGTGTGCCTTCATTTCTACATGTCTGCAATCTATGGCACCCAGTATTTCAGGGTAGTGTGCTACAGAGTAGAACTCCTGCATATTTCTGGCCCTGTCCTCAGGAGTACGGGGAAAATATATGTAGTCACTGGTATGTTGGAGCATAGCATTCCGGAATTGATGGAGGATCCTGGATGCTAATGTCTGTGACACCCCCAGCATGTCCCCTGTTGGTCTCTGAAAGGTACGTGTAGCTAAAATTCTAAGTGTTACACATGCCTTTGTCTCCACTGGGATGGGTTCCCCTTGGTTTGCCCTGGGTCTGAGTTGAGGACGACAGAGGTTGTAGAGTTCCTGTAGTATGTCTCTATCCACCCTGTAGAGCTCTACGATTTCCATGTCATGTAAAGCTCTTTTCCTTCTTGTCCTTGGTCTATTAGCAGCAGCAGCATATATTTCAACCTGTTACACATACATATGAATTAAAGCAACAGCAACTCCTAGCATTGATTCTGTGTAGACTCCTTTCAGTGGCTGTATTCCAATAGGTTTTGAAATTCACAGAGAAAACCAGCACTGAGTCTACACTGTTGCTTTATAGCTTGTTGAATAGCTCTTCCATCTTGGATTGGTTGATTAGCATATATTTCAGCTGCTTATGCTATAATTAGCATACCATGGTGTTTACCTTGCTAGCATAGCTCTGGATGTGTGCAGCCGCATACTGAATCCAAAACAGTTTGCTACCATGTGTGTGTCATGCCGCACCCGCACAAGGTGTAAACAGACCATGTAGCCTTTATTGAATCTGGCCACATGTCTTTTATGCATACCACATAATCTATTTTAGTTCTGAAAGTCCTGCTATATATCATACATATATGTCACGCCTCTATTACTTCCTATTGACAACTGTCCATTCACTTATTACTTTAGTATCTTCTATTTTTCCCTTCTTCTTTCTCAAATTGCAGTAAAAATCTCCCATCATAACTGACATATTTGAGAGGACAGAAGTTTTAAGTTCCTCAGATATATTTTCCTTTCCATCATATTGCTATATGCATAAACTACAATTATCCTTACACATCTTTCTCATTTCATTATATCACATACTTCCAGGCAATAACAGTATCACATCCAGTATCCTTATCTCTTTATTAAAAAGAAAATCATATTCCTGAATGTGTATCACTCCCTACTGACCTTAAAATCTTTTTACCCTATATTGCCTGAATTATTTTCCTTTACTGAAAATGGACATATATCCAGCTAGATAAATAAATAAATAAATACATATCTAGTTTCTAACAAGCATATAACCTCCATATTTATTTTTTACACAATTCAATCTCTACATGTCGCATATTTTGAATGCTGTTTGCATTTAATGCTACTATTACTACATCATCCTTTTTTTGCATCCTTCTTATTTCCAGTTTTCCTTCCCTCTGCAGCATTTCCCCAACTGATTTCTCATCATTTACTTGTTTTTCTCTTGCCTCAGTTTCTCCCTCTTTTCCTCCTTCATTTCATACTGTGCTGCATATGTGTTCTATCTTGCACTCATAGCTGGCCTTAGGCATAGACCAACTAGGCGGCCGCCTAGGGCGCCGCTCTAGCAGGGGCGCTTTTCCATTGTTTATTTGGTATAGGTAGACCAGGATAGGGGCACCAGGTGGTGTGTTAGGGGGTGCCGTGGAGCCCTTTTGCCTAGGGCACCAGTTGACCTAAGGCCGCTCCTGCTTGCACTGCAATATTTTCTCTTTGTAAAACAGTATTTTGCCTCTGAATCATCCATCCCCATACTAGGCACATTTTGTACTCACTTATGCCCCCCAGTAATGCTTTTTCCACTAATATATTCAGTCATATTATAATTAAATTGTCTTTCTTTTGAAATAGTCTCTTCTTCTTCTAACCTTTCCTGCTCCAGTTAAAATGCAGTCCATCCACAAATGTCTGAATCCATCACTTAGGACTACAATCGCTCACCTTTTCTTTTATTGCAGTCCTGCACCAAATGCTTCTCATCCCTACAAAAACACGCTTTAGGTTGACCCGAACACCCCACAAATCATTGTTTCCCATTCACAGTTATAACATTTGAAATATGCTGCATTTTCCTTCATACACATCTAGTGACTCCAATACCACCCATCCCTTGTCCAAACATTTCTTTCGTCATACATTTTCTCATGTACTTTACTACAGTCTGACAGGAAAAAAGTTCCTCTGTGTCAGATGTTCTGAATTGTATTTTTATTTGCCCCTTAACTTCATTCCCAAGTTTAGAAAAATATACTGGTATCATCATGCAGGATAATGCTTTTTCTCCACTTCATTCATAACATTTTCAAGTAAAGCAAAAGTTTCAAAAGTAACTTTAAACGTGTCTTCTGTTCCTAAGTGTATTAATGCTTTTAATCCAAAGATAAAATGATCATGTCCATAACGTCATACTTGTTAATAATGTCACTGCTTTTTGGTTTTGCTATTATCACTGATCTTTTCTTTTGGTTTTGGTGTCCTTGGATCACCCCTTGTCTTCTTTAAGCTTCAATTACAATATGTTTATTTCCTTTGTTTACTGTTTCTTCATATGTTACTTATTTATTTATGTTTTTACTGCTCACAACACCTTGTTGCAGGGTTATACCTTTAAAACAAACTGTTCCCTGGCTATTCTTACTCTTTTTTTTGTGAGAGTGTTGCCTCCTGGCAGTTGTACACTGCCTAAATATGCCAAGCATTATGAAACTGGCAACTGAAGAAAGACATCTACTCAACTTTCCATTTAGTCCAAAAGTATAAACATTTTGATAAATAAGAATTACCTGAACGGTATTAGAGTGCATAAATGTGGGTAAATAAGACTTACCTGAACGGTATTAGAGTGTAGAAATTTGGGTAAATAAGACTTTTCTGAATGGTATTAGAGTGTAGAAATTTGGGTAAATAAGACTTTTCTGAATGGCATTAGAGTGTAGAAATTTGGGTAAATAAGACTTTTCTGAATGGTATTATAAGAATTATTTGTACATTTGTAATAGTGCCTTGAGCAAGTCACTTTACTAAATGTTATTCCCAGGTCTTTCCTGAAAAGGGACTGTGTGCCCAGTGGACCTACTTAGTTAATAAATTGGCATTATAAAAGTTAACTAGTTCATAGTTGTTTACTAAGCTAATGACCGCAAGGGCCTTTATAAGCCAAGCCATGCATCCCAAATCTCTGACAAGTTCTGATACCCTTGATAAGAGTAAGCGTGGGCCTGAGAGATGAACCATTTACAGGTTACCTATTTACATTAGAGACATAGGTGCCAAACCAGGGATACTAAGGTAGAAACAACTTACAGTAACTTATGTATTATGGAGTTGCATAAAGAAAATCCATGCTAAGTTTATCAGTGCACACGAACGTCACAAGTTCAAAAAATATAGCACTATTATCAGGAAAATGTTTATTGTCTTTGCACCCAAGTCAGTGGTATAAATAAAATAAACTTCAGTCTTCTCAATAACACAATAACAATATGCTTTGCATAAGTGCATATGTGTGTGTATTTTATACATATATATATATATATATATATATATATATATATATATATATATGTGTGTGTGTGTGTGTGTGTGTGTGTGTGTGTGTGTGTGTGTGTGTGTGTGTGTGTGTGTGTGTGTGTGTGTGTGTGTGTGTGTGTGTGTGTGTGTGTGTATTTGTATAATATGTGTGAGACAGACTCCGGGATTCATGAAGCTCGGCGCAAGGACGGCGTTAGCCTTGCGCTGACCGTGCGGCGTAGAGATGGCGTAGCAGCACCACATGCATATTAATGAAGGCACGCTGCCGTAACAGCCACATGCATAGGAAATGTGTATGAGTGCAGGGGGTGTGTCCATGCGCTGCACGGAGGCGTGAACATGTCGGCTGCATACGCACAACCTAAAATGCTGACTAGTAAAGCCTGCCTCTAATAGTAATCACTCCTGTCAGTGTCCATGGATACTGAAATGTATGCAAAGCATACAAGACATCATTGCGAACACCATAATAAGAAGTAAACACAAAGGCACGTAGCTGAATATTGAGTCCCTGTCCCTCGAACAAAGATATTTAAAACCCCGTGCCTGTATTCCATTGTAGTGTCGCTAGTTATACCAAGTGGAAGTGAAACGCATCGTGTTAGCACGCCACCAATTGCCAAGCCTAGCCCAATGGTTTGGGTTACCACCTGTCCTACATTGTGAGGGACAGTCCCCCTCTAGGCAGGTGTGTCCATACCAAAATCATAATAAATGTGAAATGTCCTGCGATAGTAGGCATAATTATGTCCCATATGTTATGTAATAGTCCCATACAGTACGTATGCCCACATATAAAATACCTATATGTTACAAGAAACAGAATAAGCAAATAAACGAAACAGAATAAGCAACTACACCGCTTCAACAATATGTAGGCATGAAACTAAAGTACTATCTTTTGTAATGACCGTGGATATGTGTTGGCCTGTAAACTCAGATATGTGTCACGAAAATGTCCCATCCAGGTCATATGAAAAGGTGACAATCCTACCAATGGTCAGAGCATTCTCCCAATATCTGCCCATTCATGGTCCAAGTCGTCCTTGTCAGGACGGCCCATAGATAAACGGGTATTACCCAGGTCTACCTATCATGTCATGAAAGATAAGTATTTGCAAGTACCTATGTGCGTGATGTACAGCATGTGGATGATCTGAAATGTTAGTGTAGACCTCACAACCATATTGGTCCCAGAGATATGTAGTGTACGCAATGTGTTCTGTTGACTGTGCCATGGGCCATCAACTAGAGAAGGGATGAATCTTGTTTGTGGAATATGGGGGTGGGGGTGACGAGTAATGTAATAATTCACCAAGAGAAGACTGGGTTGGATGAACAATAGGTGAACTGGAGGTCTACAAGGGAGCGGTGGGTGAATCAGGAAGATAACCAAAGAACAAATATACACATCCGCAATACAATCCCACAAACATGTGAACATTAAAATGTGCAATACACATGTACAGAAACTTTACCGGCACATACCCACATAATGGTCTGGCCTGAACTGAGCCATCCAACCCCAACACACCTGGATACATAATTGAATACCCATTATCCCCTTCACAGCACACCCCCCCCCACTTCTTGAATGTCCACCAAAACCAGCCATACCCGGGCTGCTAGATAGGCACAGCCATATCTGCACATAGTGACACCCATATCTAGCAGGCAGTCTCACCCTAGGCATTCTCAGGATTGCAAACTATGTATCCCTTGCATGTATAACCCTACCTTACAGCCATAAAGCAAAGATGGTCATTGGTCCCCACAATTTTTGGATATCCCTCATGGGATATGTATCTGTTCTAAACATTAGATTTGGTGTCATGACACGATGTCCAGTCCTTTATACATCTGGACACAAGTTGCATGAGCAGTAGTTGTCCACAAGACTGCTCAGCCTCCAGCCAGTCCTGCAGAACCTACGACCCAGGATTAAACACCTGACTGTGATGCACGTCTCCCCACGTGCATTATCGGGAATATATACCTTACACATTTGCATAGTGGCAGTTGGATATAGGGTGCTTAAGACGCTATAAAGCAGATGAAAGTAGGGTTACTACCTGCCCCACCTTGCGAGGGATTAAACACCTGACAGTGATGCACGTCTCCCCATGTGCATTATCGGGAATATATACCTTACACATTCGCATAGTGGCAGTCAAATATAGTGTGCTTAAGGCGCTGTAAAGCAGACGTAAGTAGGGTTACCACCTGCCCCACCTTGTGAAGGACAGTCCCTTTTTGGGCAGTTGTGTCCATACCAAATATAATACAATGGCAAATGTCCTGTGATTGTAGGAAATATGTCCCATATTTCATGTAACAGTTGCATAAAACAGTAATTTATGTAAAATACTCAAAGTTACAAGAAACAGATGAAGCAAACAAACCGCTACAAGAATAAGCGTTCATTTAGGCAAATAAGTAAAGTTCTAACCTTTGTACTGACCGTGGGTATGTGTCGGCCTGTAAAGTGTGATGTGTGTCCCAAAAATACCCCGCTTTGGCCATATGAAAAGGTGGCAACCCAAGACGTAAGCAGGTATGCAAGCATGTATGTGCGATGGTAGGTGGCGGTGATGCAACGGTATGGGAAATGTAAATGAGCATGTAGGTGTATATGCATGTGTATGTACAGACCGATATACACACACACACACACACACACATATATATATATAGATATGAAGAATGAACATGGTCATAGTATAGGAAATCCCCGTAATAGTTAGTGCAGTTATATATCAGGATGGCCATAGGTGAGCACACCTCTGCATCCCCAACCACAGGTAGGACGCTAAAAGTGGAATGAACAATCTCCCATTACTAAGTCTGACTTTCAGCTAGGTACAGGGCAGTCCCAGTCCCCAGTCAGACAAGTCTAAATCCAGAACACCATATGAACACCCTGACAATCGAACACACGTATGTGCCAGGACTATAGGCTGTAGAGGTCTGAATATCCTCGTAGTGAGTCAACATGTGGCATGAGTCCAGAGCAGTAGGGAATAGGGAATAGCACATGTCTAGTAGTGCGTTTTTCCCAACAGGTAAATGGATGCCTGCTGTGTAAGTGAAGTGATGAGGCATGTGTTCGGGTAACTATGCACCATGGGTATACATATAAATGAGGCAAAACACCAATAGTGTAGTGGTTAGAGCATCTGCCTAATGAAAAGGCATTCACGGTTCAAGGTCGACAATAGCACATATCATTTTCCTTGTGGAATGAATGTTGCTCTGCTGTAAAGCCAACATTTAAACATGTAAAGGTGAACGTGTGTATCGCATGGGACTATTAACCAGATCCTTTCAATCAAAGTGGTATTGTCATAATGTATAAGGCACAAATAAGCATAAATAAGCAACAGTAAACATATGTAATGCACAGTAAGCATAGGCGAGTGTGCCTGCGCGGGTGTAAGCAGCTCCCAGCATAGGAAATGTATGTTTGTATGTACATATGTAATATATATATATATATATATATATATATATATATATATATATATATATATATATATATATACATACATATATACACACACACAAACGCACATATATGTGTATAGCTATATATCTACATACATGAGATATATATATATATATATATATATATATATATATATATATATATATATCTATATATATATATATAAAGCATGGACGTTGTAACAGTAAAGCATACACAAGGGATGTGAAGGAAATCAAGAGCAATGTTGGTATTATAAAGTGCTTTCAGCGTATGTCATAAAAAGCTGCCCAGGAGTGAGCAGAGCACCGCTACTCACACCACAGGCATGGTATTACCAGTGGGAGTAACATCATTGAAATGCTAGGTCTACTTTACACACAGACGGAATGTAGTCCCATGCTGGGACCTCCAAAAATTGGAAAGCGCAAATGGCCGTATTCCATAACCCCAGGACAGGCATGTATGTGCAAATATACATGGCGGGAGACCTTGTGAATACACGAGGTGGGACAGAATGTGTGTAGGGCCCCAAAAGCTCTGGAGAGGGAAATGTGTAAAGGTGTGTCATGGCTGCGATAACAAGTGGATAATGGATGTTATACATGTAAATTTAACACGGGTGGGGTGGAGGAACTATGGGTATGCAATTATGGATCCAGGCGTGCCAGGGTTGGATGGGCCGGTTCTAATGGACCGCCCCGTGGAGGTCAGCTAGGTCGTAATAGGTATATATGCATACTCACATGCAGACAACAATATATGTTGAGGTACAAATTCTGTAACACATGCATTCCATTTGTTGACATAAGTAATAGGAATGTGCCCATACATACATCGACAACATGGAATAATAGGCTGTGCAGAAGAGGGACGGGTCCAATCACACTATCACATTCCAGTTACCATCGGTAATTCGTACATGAACATATAGCGACATCTGTCCACTATATAACATGCTACATACCGATTACAAGATAACTGGAGTATGTCGGTGTTATAATGAATAAGACACTAGTATGCTGGTGAAGCTTATAAACACCATTATGCATGTGTAAGTGCATATGAGCGGGGAATGAATTGACACACTGATGTACATATATATAATCATATATATATATATATATATATATATATATATATACACATAGGCATATATATATACATATATATATATATATATATATATATATATATATATATATATATATATATATATATATATACATACATACATATATACACATATATATATATATATATATATATATATATATATATATATATATATATATATATATACATGACAGCAAGATATGAATACACAATATACATGTATGAATACATATGCAGATATGTCTGTATTTATTAATGTAAATAGATATATATATATGTTACAGTAAATACACACATCTATATACCTAGGTTATGTTACAGCAGTTACGGGTAACATGTTTAGAACAGGCATATGTTGGTGGGAGGTCCACTCAACAAATGTCTACTTACCACCCCCCCAGCTAGGCCGGTGAGACATACAGACACGCAATAAAGGTAAATACAACACTGCTTCCCAGACCACCAGCAGGAAACTACCAGTGGGAGAGATCCACAAGGTCTACACTTTAAACATGGACAGCGACGTCCCTTGCAGGACTCAAAAAATTGGTGCCTTCAGCCAATGGGAGTAACAATGTTACAACCAGGATGTAGCTGTGCACGGAACAGTAGGTTGTGCAAGCCTGATAACACATGGATTGACACAACGTATGACATGTGTCCCGATATGGGGAGATTGGGCAGTGTGCAGGGGTGTGTTCATATTCCACCTGCATCCACCTGCGTCCACAGCAAGGATGAGTGCTGTAGAGTACTGGCAGGTGGTGGAACTATGGGTATGCGATTATGGGGCTAGGCATGCAGGTGTTGGCTGGCAGACACGTATTAGGACCGCCCCGTGGGTGTAAGGAATATTCCGATGTGGGTATAGCAGATGCCCATACCTCCCAAACTGTAAGAGCACATCTACTGGACAGTCCGTAAACCATTGGGGGAATACATAGGGACCATATCATTGAACTGTCCCCGATTACCAGGGATGTCCATGATTACGAATCAGAATCTTAATACAGTCCCAACTAAACCATCCTAGAACTAGTGATATTAGGAAGAAAGGTGGTGGAATACACGTAATGAAAAATGACAACATGTAAGAGTCATAAACTGCATGCACCTCAGACAATGTGTAGGAATACATATGTGCTCTGTGTCTGTCAATGTGTCAGGTTAATAGCACCAACCTTCTAAATGTGTCCCTGAGGTCATTATGCAGTGTCCCTGATTCAGTGTTTATTCTTCCCCATTCGTATGAGAGGTCTGATAGTGAGAGAAAACACATGTTCCGCCGACTACCTTGATTTCGTACAGTCGAACACGATGCCATTGCCTAATGGGTGGGCAATCCCGATACTGGAGTCATGTAGTACGATGTAATAGGCATCACAAGGTAATATTGTGTCCCTGATTCAGTGTTTATTCTTCCCCATTCATATGAGAGGTCTGATAGTGAGAGAAAATGCATGTTCCGCCGACTACCTTAGAAAGTTGATAGAATAATAGGTTTGGGATTACCACCTGTCCACCTTTGCAAGGGACACTCCCCTGTGGGCAGTTGTGTCCTGCATAATAATTCTAATTAAGGCGAATGTCCTGTGATTTAGGGCAAAGACTACCTATATTGTCTGTAGTAGTAGCATAAAACAATAATGTTCCTCTGAAACACCTAAATGTTATAGGTAACAATATAAGCAACTATAATGCTACAAGAGTAACCTTTTATTTAGGCAAAACAGTGAAGTATACCCCTTTCTACTGGCTGTGGGTGTGTTGCCCTGCAAAGTCTGACATCTCTACATACAGGTCTTATAGGGTTGCCACGTTTCCAAATGGCCAGAGTGGGACATGTTCTGTAGAAATGTCAGACATTCTAGGACTGAACATACCTACAGCCATGCATAGTACAGGATTACACTTATTTGCACAAATAAAAGCTTAATCTAGTTGCATTTGAATTGCTTATGCTACTTCTCATAACATATAGAAGTGTCATATATAAAATAACTGTTGTATGCAATTATTAATGAAACGTAGAATATAATAATGTCCTGTAATCTGGACATGTGCTATGTCTTGATTTTTTCGCACTGTCCCTCACAAAGTGGGACAGGTGGTAACCCTAAAGTCCTACCTTGGCCAATTGAGAAGGTGGCAAACCTATAATAGGTAAGCGGTAGCATGACCCGTCCAATGGATGTGGCTACCACAACCCAACTACTTGTTTGTAATGCAGGGTCTCGGTTCCCATGTATCAGCCAGATGGGAGCAGAATGTATGCGGAACACACAAATATGATTAATTCACTGGACAGGCCGCTGATTCCGTACAGTCAAATGCCATGCCATTGCCTAATGGGCAGCCATTCCTGATACTGTAGTCATGTAGTCCAATGTGATAGGCATTACAAGGTGGGAGCAGATTGTAAGAGGAACACACAATTATGAATGATTCACCGGACAGGCCGCTGATTCCATACAGTCAAATGCCATGCGGTCGCCTAATGGGCAGCCATTCCCGATACTGTAGTCAGGAGTGGCCTTAGGTCAACTGGTGCCCTAGGCAGAGGGCACAACCGCATCCCCCAACACACCACCCAGTGCCCCCATCCTGGGCTACCTACACCAAATAAATACTGGTAAAGTGCACCCACTAAAGCGGTGCCCTAGGCGGCCGCTTAGTTGGCCTATGCCTAAGGCCGGCTATGACTGTAGTCATGTAGTCTGATGTGATAGGCATCACAAGGTATACCTAAGAGGAACACACTTGTTACCACTCCCACAAGAGGGGAAAACATACTGGACCTGATCATCACCAACATGGGAGCTCTATGCTCCAGACCAGAAGTGTATCCCTCACTGGTAAGATCAGACCATAAACTAATCTCACTGGATATTCACATCCCGACCCCACCCCCTGCCCAGAAAACCAAAGTGAAAAACTTCTCTAAAGCAAATTTCACACTCCTCAAAACCGAGGTGGAATCCTTTAAAACCCCTGGGCCTGTGGAAAATATGGCCCAGACCGCAGAATGCTTTATAACCGCATTCTATGAACACCTTCAGGAATGCATGGATCATGCAATCCCAAATAAAACCAAGACCCAATCCTCCAAAGGCAGGCGTCCTGTCTGGTGGACCCCAGCCATAAACAAACTATACAGTAGAAGGAAGAAGCTACTACATGAAGAGCAAAATCCCAAAAAGGGAAGGCATCTCTGATCAGTATTAGCAAAAAACTATGGGCACTCATAATCTAAGGCCAGCTTCGAGAGAAAAATTGCACAGGACACTAAGGATAATCACAAGGCTTTCTTTAGTTATGTTAGGAACCTGGGTGGGAATTCCCAGATATGCTCAGAATTAGTCCAAAATGACAAAAAAAACACCGAACCCACAGAATTTGCCAACATCCTAGCTGACAGGTTCAGAACAAACCCCCTCCCCCCTCCAAAAGGGCAAATATCTATCCCAGCAGAGTGCTGACCCCTGACATCTCAGATGCTCAGGTAAGAGCCGCCCTCTCCAAAGCAAAAAACACAGCATCAATGGGACCAGACGGTGTCCCGGGCTGTGTCCTACATGAACTCCAAGAAGAGCTAAACCCAAACATAAAACTACTGTTCAATCTCAGCCTTACTACAGGATATGTACCCAAAGAGTGGCGTACAGCAACAGTGGTCCTTCTCCACAAAGGTGGCCCCTCAACAGATCCTGGAAACTATCTCCCCATAAGCCTGACTAGCTTGGTCTGCAAAGCTATGGAAAGGATCATCATGGACCTCATAAATAAAGATATTGGGGACCTACAGACACTGGATCCTACCCAGTTCGGCTTTGTTAAGGGCAGATCCTGCCTCTTAAACCTGGTCGATTTCTTTGAAACAGTCACCAAGGCCATTGACGAGGGGAAGGTGGTCCACACAGCCTACCTGGACCTCGCAAAAGCCTTCGATACAATACCCCACTCGGGCATTATAGATAAGCTCACCAGCTTAAATATAAACCCCTATGTCACTAGATGGGTTGCAAACTGGCTCAAGGACAGAACCCACATGGTTAGAATTGCTGGAGCCATGTCAGACTCCAAACCAGTTACCAGTGGCATCCCACAAGGCTCAGTCCTGGGACCTCTCTTGTTTGGTATATATTTTTCGGAGGTACAGGCCAACACAGAAGGACTGTGGCTGACCAAGTTCACAGATGACTGCAAACTAGGCACCATAATCGACTCTCCAGCTGACACAAGCATCCTACAAAAGGGCCTCATATAGAAACAGACAACTAGTGCCAGAGTCATGGCCTCAAGCTAAACGCCAAAAAGTGTATAGTCATCCCCTTTGGCAAAAACAAAGTGCCCACAAATTACCACATAGGTGGTAATCCATTAAGTATGGAAGAAGTAATTAGGGACCTGGGGACCCAAGTTGATAGCAATCTCTCATTTGAAAACCACGTGGCCAAAGTGGTTAGAAAAACATTTTATATAGCCCACCTAATCATTAAGGGATTCACATCTAGAACAGGGGAGGTCATCGTGCCTCTTTACTCATCCCTCATCAGGCCCATAATTGAGTACAATGCCCCTTTTGGGATGTACCTTACCAGACACCTGCAGCAACTGGAAAGACCCCAAAAGTACCTCAGCAAGAGGATCAAAGGGCTCAAACAGATGCCATATGCTGCCCGGTTAAAGCAACTCCAGCTCTACTCAGTGGCATACCGCCTGCTCAGAGGCAATCTGTGCCTGACATATAAAGCCATGTCCAACCCGGAATTAATGGACATGCTGCACCTCAGAAAATCCAAATACCATCAAGCTACACGCTCGAGAGACTTGAACCTCAGCACTAAAATAAATAGGACATGCTGGAGGGACAGATTCATAACCCAGAGGCTCCCTTCACTCTGGAATAAAATCCCAGTCCAGGTTAGGCAGAGTCCCTCATTGACTTTCTTCAAGAGGAATCTTGATGAGTGGATGGGAGATCATAGGTTTACCCCGGGTATCACTTCTGTGTCACTGTTAGACAGAGGCACAGTATACTAACCTCGAAAAAGGGCATAGCAAAATTAATTTAAAATGGGTGACGAAAGCCATACACACTCTGGCTAGGCTTATAAATGCATTAGGGCAGATAGCCTAGTATGAACCTATGAACCTATGAACCTATTGATGATTCTCTGGACAGGCCGCTGATTCCGTACAGTCGAATGCCATGCTGTCGCCTAATAGGCAGCTGTTTTCAATACTGTATTCATGTATTCCGATGTAATAGGCATCACAAGGTGGGAGCACATTGTATGAGGTACACACAAATATGATTGTGTCACTGGACAGGCCGCTGATTCCGTACAGTCGAACGCGATGCCATTGCCTAATGGGTGGGCAATCCCGATACTGGAGTCATGTAGTACGATGTAATAGGCATCACAAGGTAATATTGTGGTCCTCGCTCACACCCAGGGGTGTGAGTGACAGATGTAAGCAGCAATGCCGGTGCATTAGCAAGTGCAGGATTGAGTGGGTGTAAGTGTGTTTGGCTACCAGTATGCGAGTATTGCATTGGTTAAGCAATGTAGAGGCTAATCGAGCGTAAGAGGCTGTAACCAGAGGATATCATACAGCGCAGTCATTCAACAGTATAGGAATGTATCCCATCATGTAGATGTACACGTGAGTGTTTATATCCAGCATATAGGTACATACATATATAGGGATGTATCAGGGACATACCATGTGGCAACAAAGTATTACAAACAAATGAAATGGGAAACACCAGCGACACCTGTCTTATGTAGTGGTGTTGCTCTATGTGATCACAAGACTCCCTCAGACAGACATGTGTCAGTCATACATGCAAATAGTTGTACATTGGCCGTATACATCACTCTGTGCATGTAATGTACATTAGCACAGCAGTACCTGTCCAATCATTATGTGTGAACAGTACTCCTGCAATGTGCTGTGTGCAACATCATCATCATGATAAAGGTAAATGGGGTAACCATAGAGGGACCGATAGTGTTTTGTGTACTATGGGGTTGTCCTCTTCATGTGTACCTGGATCATGTAGGAGTGATGTGCATAATAGGACCATGCGCCTGAGGGACAGTGGTGAGGATAACAGTAGTATGTTATGATGCATATTACAAGGGTTTCATGTGTCCAGTGGGCACGTGTGTGTGTAATGGACAGCTATGTATAGGGCAGATGGTGTCCTAGGAGCTGAATGGCCTTATGTGTTCATAGGTGAGGGTCAGATGTTGGGGAAGGAGTGTAGGTATGGCCATGGAGGATAGGAAGGAGCACAGAAATGACAGCATACAGGGTTGGTATATGACACATGTGGGGGGATACACCCTGGATGGGGATGGGTCTTTGGCATTCAAAAGCCCATGGGAACAGTGGGACAGAGGTCTCCAGCCATGGGCAACTGCCACTGCACCTACACAGCTGCAAAGGAGGCAGTGCTGGGGGCTGTCCAGGAGGGGCAGCATCATCCTGTAAATGTGACACCCCACCCTTGATCTGGCATATCTGGCTTTGTAACCCCTTAGGGAGCCACCTACGCAATATGCCCAGGACCACACAACAGCAGATATGTACCTGTCTAGTCCCCCTCCCAAGGGGGACATGCTCCATCCTCAGTGGTGGTACCACCAGAAGGTGGTGCAGAGCCAACAGAGGTTGATGTTAATGGCTAGGCCCCAGATGTGCTAGTGCCCGGTGCCATGGTTAGCTGAAGTGGGACAGGAGGATCTGCCGGGACCTACCAACCCATTCAGCCTATGGTGTTGCATTTTAAACGCACATATGGCTTAGTGATAGACAGCAGCATACAGGATTACCTACGACAGTATGCATAGATATCACCAGTAGCCCAACACAACAGATGGTATACATTTGCAGAGGGAGCACAACACATGCATATATACCACATGACAACTGTACAATGTGTAGTAGACGTGTGACCGCAGCTATGAACAGTTGCCCATCATTGGCTTGTAGCTGGGAATCCCAAACAGTGTCAGTCATAACACTGTCTCATGTGACACATGTCCAGTCAGGGATACGATGGCAGTAACACATCCCTATCATCATGTACTGTCTGCAATCCCCACACCATGCTTCTGCTGTGCACAGAAGTGTGTTCAGTGTGTAACACAGAAAACAAATGGTTGCACACACTGACCTGTTCACAGATGGCAGTACAGATGGGGTTCCCTCATGAACAGAGTACTGTCATGTCTATATTTTAACATGCAGAATAGCCATTACCACACACATGTTAAACAGGCAGTAGTCTCAATGCAGCATAGCTACACTTACATACTGTAATTGCGTGGCACATCACCCTCCTGTCATTAGGCTATTTCCCACTGTGGAAAATTATTGAGGTACATTCAGATGTCATCTGCGATGCCATGTCAGAACACCACATCCAGGTACCACTCACAGTGGCTGTCATGACCAGATAATAAAATGTTTCCCTAGATAATGTACTGTGTTTATCATGCGGATGGCTATGGGAACACCATCATAGCTGTACCACATGCAATCAGCTAGAGGAGGACTGCAATAGGTGCAGAGGCCATCACCTGACCATTTCCATCTGTTACAATACACATGCTGCTGCTGTGCAGGTGTACACCTTCACATTCACCAGAGGGTGTGTGTGCGGGACAGGCAATGTACACCAGGGAAGGGCTTGGAGACAACCATAAGCATCATCTGCCACACACTGAATATTACAGGGGCAAACCCCTGACTACTCATTACTATTACATATGCATGACATTATTACATGTGCCACAGAGGCGGCATGTTGCAGTGCTGTAAGAGCATGTGTGTAAGTGAGTGAGTGCCATCTGCAACAGATATAGTAGACATACATTAGGTGTGGCACACATCAGTTCACGTGAATGGATGCCATTGTCACCACAACCACACCCTAATGGACACGCATTGACACCTTTGCAAGGGTGGCAAATGCACAATGTAACTACTTAGTTTACCACACCACAGTAATGCACAGGACCACATGCACCACAAGGGATATCTGGAGGTGCTATGGGCTAGGGTGAAAGTGCTTGACAACTGTTGGTATGCCAATGAGGTTTATACTGGGAGTGACTGTGGTTGGGAGCATCACAATCCACATGCAGACACAGGGTGCCAGTACTGTCATGCAGGTATGCATTGCTCCATGGATGTGTAGTGTTTGGCTGTGCAAGATGGCTGTACAAGGCTGGGTGAGGGGTAATCCTTGCCATTGCATCACCTGACAATGATATGCAGTGCTGGGGTGTAGTGTCTGCAATGTCCCACATAGATGGGTACTGCATTATCTGGCCTGACATCCTGGTTACCATTGTGTAGGGCCATAGCTTTGCAATGCATGCCATGTCTGTGTTTGATAGTCCTTCACATGGACATTGCCTGGGATGTGCATGTCCCACAATACTGTACAGTGACATGTACAGGTGTACCTGGTTTGGCAGACACATGTAGTGTACACAGCCTGTTATACCCCGATATGCCAATACTGGCCTGGAGTGGTGAAACCTGCTTATAGTGAGCAGGTTGGCCCTGCACCTGCATGGATAGAATGGACAGGTATTCTGTGGTGTCAGTGGCATGGGTCCATACAGGGCACATGTGTACAGCATTGTCTGGCCTTAGTGGATCACATATGATGGCACCACATATGTTGCAGCCATTCAGTCTGGAACATAGTGAAGGCACAATGTCCACATATATGTGCCTATTGTATCGCTGTACAGGGTGCCATGTCCTCTGCAGGCCACTGCGGTCACACCATGCCTACTATCTGTCCTCAATGTACATGTTACTAGCAACATAGTGGGATATCCTAGGCAAGGTTGTATGTGCATGGCACATGAGTGCGGGACATATACCGGGTACTAGTAGGGCTGCATACTTAGTTCACCAGCCCTTTTGCCAGATGTATGGCTTGCCAACACAGTGCCGTGGCTGACTGACAACTGTGCTCCTCGTGAGGTGGCCAATGTGTCATAAGACGGATACTATGGTAAGACAATCACAGCCACCTCTACACAAGCTCTGACAGACAAACACACACTTGCTATATCCTGTATGCAAACCCCTACCCTATCACACTGCAGCAACACGCATTTAGGACACGCACTACAGCAAATACTACAAAGCACTGCACTTGTCTCATGCAGGCAGACACACACACACACACACACACACACACACACACACACACACTTGGCATGCCTAGGATTAGAATACTGACCTAACTACTTTATTACACTACAGCATTACACAGTTACAGAATGCACTACCAAGATTACTGTGACACAGCACTCCCAGAGGTGTATTTGTAGATGGGTGACATCATCGGCCTTGATAACAGTGGTTATAAGGAATATATGGAGCGTGAGCAGTATAAAAGCATTACTCAGTTCTCAGGGACATACACACACACACACACACACACACACACACACACATGGCAAGTGTGGGACTAGAACACCGACCTAACTACTTTATTACACTACAGCATCACGCAGTTACAGAACACGCTACTAAGATTCCTGCAACACAGTACTCCCAGAGGTGTATTTGTAGATGGGTGACATCATCGGCCTTGATAACGGTGGGTATAAGAAATGTATGGAGCGTGAGCAGTATAAAAGCATTACTCAGTCCTCAGGCAAACAGGGACACACACACATGGCAAGTGTGGGACTAGAACACTGACCTAGCTACTTTATTACACTACAGCATTACACAGTTACAGAAAGTGCTACTGAGATTACTGGGACACAGCACTCCCAGAGGTGGATTTGTAGATGGGTGACATCATCGGCCTTGCTAACAGTGGGTATAAGAAATGTATGGAGTGTGAGCAGTATGAAAGCATTACTCAGTTCTCAGGCAAACGGGGGGGACACACACTGCAACTGTGAGACTAGAACACTGACCTAACTACTTTATTACACTACAGCATTACGCAGTTACAGAACGCGCTGCCGAGATTACTGGGTCAGAGGACTCCCAGAGGTGTATTTGTGGATGGGTGACATCATCAGCCTTGGTAATGGTGGGTATAAGAAATGTATGGAATGTGAGCAGTATAAAAGCATTACTCAGTCCTCAGGCAAATGGAGACACACACACACAGCAAGTGTGGAACTAGAACACTGACCTAACTACTTTATTACACTACAGTATTATGCAGTTACAGAACACGCTACCGAGATTACTGGGACACAGCACTCCCATAGGTGTATTTGTAGATGGGTGACATCATCGGCCTTGCTAACAGTGGGTATAAGAAATGTATGGAGTGTGAGCAGTATAAAAGCATTACTCAGTCCTCAGGGACACACACACACACGGCAAATGTGGGACTAGAACACCGACCTAACTACTTTATTAGTAAAGCATTATGCAGTTACAGAACGCGCTACCGAGATTACTAGGACACAGTACTCCCAGAGGTGTATTTGTAGATGGGTTACATCATCGGCCTTGCTAACGGTGGGTATAAGAAATGTATGGAGTGTGAGCAGTATAAAAGCATTACTTAGTCGGCAGGCAAACGGACACACACACACACATGGCAAGTGTGGGCCTAGAACACTGATCTAACTACTTTATTACACTACAACATTACGCAGTTACAGAATGCGCTACCGAGATTACTGGGACACAGCACTCCCAGAGGTGTATTTGTAGGTGGGTGACATCATCGGCCTTGCTAACAGTGGGTATAAGAAATGTATGGAGTGTGAGCAGTATAAAGGTATTACTCAGTCCTCGGGCAAACTGGGGCACACACAGACACACACACACACACGGCAAGTGTGGGACTAGAACACTGACCTAACTACTTTATTACACTACAGCATTACGCAGCTACAGAACGCACTACCAAGATTACTGGGTCGCAGGACTCCCAGAGGTGTATTTGTGGATGGGTGACATCATCAGCCTTGGTAAGGGTGGGTATAAGAAATGTATGGAGTGTGAGCAGTATAAAAGCATTACTCAGTCCTCAGGCAAATGGGGACACACACACACAGCAAGTGTGGGACTAGAACACTGACATAACTACTTTATTACACTACAGTATTATGCAGTTGCAGAACACGCTACCGAGATTACTGGGACACAGCACTGCCAGAGGTGTATTTGTAGATGGGTGACATCATCGGCCTTGCTAACAGTGGGTATAAGAAATGTATGGAGTGTGAGCAGTATAAAGGTATTACTCAGTCCTCGGGCAAACTGGGACACACACACAGCAAGTGTGGGACTAGAACACCGACCTAACTACTTTATTACACTACAGCATTAAGCAGCTACAGAACGCACTACCAAGATTACTGGGACACAGTCCTCCCAGAGGTGTATTTGTAGATGGGTGACATCATCGGCATTGCTAACAGTGGGCATAACAAATGTATGGAGTGTGGGCAGTCTAAAAGCAATTTAGAGTCCACCGGCAAACGGGGACAGGCATACACACACACACACACACACACACACACACACACACACACACACACACACACACACACACACACACACACACACACACACGCCCGTCTCGGGTACAGAACACCTGCCTATTTACAGATTATTATTACAATACTACACACTTACGAATCGTGCCACACAGACTACACACGTCGAGGCTGTCATTATGACCGTCTGGGAATGCGGACTTCAACAGGGATGCTGGCAGTTAAGATGTACACACCTGTGAACCTGTGTGTTTAAACTAGGAATCCATCCTGACCTGGAGTATGCCCATCTGTGAAATGGACGACTACTACCACTATATAGGGTTAACAATGGCCATGCCCATACACAGAGGCACATAACCAACACAAGGTGTCACTGGGCATGCTCACACACTTAGTAGCACAGGCTGTTCGGAATGCACTATGTGTCCATCTACACAAGGATATACTGGGCATGCTCATACACTTAGTAGCACAGGGGGGCATGCTCACACACTTAGTAGCACAGGGCTGGTCAAAATGCACTACTATGTGTCCATCTACACAAGGATATACTGGGCATGCTCATACTCCTAGCAGCACAGGGCTGACTGGGATGCACTCTGATGCTAAACACGGAGGGCCACAGTGGCCATGCTATTACAGGTAGATGTAAAGAACACATTGTAATGGGCTCTGGTATTAGTAGTTGTCATTGTTAGTGGGAACGCTGCTCTACATTTATTTGACACCGGTCTTTTACACAACATCAGCTGTCATTCTGGGATGACATGGCTGACAGTAGGCAGGCCTTTGTCACATATCACATGCATCCATGATACAAGGGAGTGTGGATATTACCCAAGTCGCAGCCGCCCACACAGTGCCATTCCAAGGCAAATGTCCTAAACATAGGTTATCTCCCATACATCTACAGGACAACTGCATTGTTTTCTTATGCTAACCAGTGCTAGATGTGTAGCGTCCATATTCACAGCTGGACACTGTAGATCCAACAATGGGGAGTACTGACATCTGTGCAGTGAGGAACACCTGGCTGATATCTCTGTAGTGCACAATAGCACTACCTCCATATACCTCAGAACCTAGCACTACCACCATATACCTCAGAACCAGACATGTGGGCCATAACACAGGTACAGACCACTCCAGGTGGTGTACCCACATACATAAAGGCCACTCACATGTACTGACCAGTCCCCCCATGAAAGGCATCAGAGATGAGGCATGTGCAGGACACAGCGTCACATGCTGCATTCTAGGATGTAAACTGCAGATACCACCATGCCCTCAGACCACCAACACACAACCATACATGTTGTATGACGTAGACAAGTACACCACCATGTGACCCTTGACCTATGTACTATACTAAGCTCTACATCAACTGTAGACAGTACACATGTACTGACACAGTTGTATCATGTGTTATGCAATGCAATGATACCACTGTCTGTGACCAGGTCAGCTGTACACATACCGAGGGCCCCTCGGTACTTTCCACCATTAGCAGATGTCTGTTACTGTACACCAGTACACACCCTCATGTATGGATATGACATACATGCACCTGCCCTGGGTATGTACATGCCACACACACAACATACCTGTAAATAGCATAGCTGTTGTAGTCCTTTGTGCAAACAGGTGGCTACAGCCATTACACACATGCACATGGAATGTAGGTCCATGGCTGCTGAATGCTAACAGTACATAAGGTGTGATATCAATGTTGACAGAGGTAACATCCCCCCTGTACTGGTCACCCATCATATCATACAACAGTCCATGTGTCATGTATGTCATTACACATATCCACCAATTGCAATGCCTACAAACATGACCAAATGTCAGGATTGTAGGACCTACACACCTGTACACGTAGTGTTGTGCATTCAGATAACATGCATGTGCAGTTGCTGGTGTGTGCATGTGGCGTGTATCCTAGTACATCATGCAGCTGCAATGCAGCTTCAACATTGCCAACTCTATATGGTGATATGCTGAATGTACAGAAAGATGTACCACAGGTATGGACAGATGTGTTGAAATAACTAAGTGGTGGGGCATCTTTGCAGATGGATGTTTGCTGTGGACAGCTCACAGTTGTGTCACAAGCAGTCCTACAATACCCCGTGTAACCGGTAAGCAATGGTTTCATTAATTGAAGGACATAACATGCAACTTAGACAGCGGTCAGGGTGACAGCGAAGGTAAATCACTTGACACCTGTTAATAGATATGATGTTCCAAGTGCATATATCAGCACTGTTGGCACAGGAAGCATCAGTACAGTTTGTAACGCATGCAATACTGCTGTACGTCTGACATACATAACATGAGCTAGGCAGGTCTGAGATTCATAGTACTGGCATGTGTGGTTGCGTGTGTGTCTATATATGTCATGTATTGTGGAGAATATATCTCAATTGTTACTCACTCTCCTGTACACTAGTGTACACATCTGTGCAGACTGCAATGTAGAAAGCAGGACATAGGCAGGGGCATGTATCTCACACATGTGAGGTATCTGTATGTGCATGACATAGATGTATTAATTACTGAATGCCACAGTGTGTGTATGTAGGGCTGACTAGTCCCTGGAGTGAGGATGTATGTTACCATACTGAACTGATAAGACCCCTCCCACCATCCAGGTGATGCATTCTACTATCCGTGTTGATGTCCCCGATCTTAGGCCGTACTGACTACCTGTACATGTGTATTCTCTGTGGCACATCATGTAGGTGCACAGTACTGTAATGATGATTTGCACATAGGCAGGGGTCCTTATCCCACCAGTAGCAACTGTGTGCGAGTGTGTGTTACTGTGTCGGTGAAGCTGTGTGTGTGTGTGTGTGTGTGTGTGTGTGTGTGTGTGTGTGTGTGTGTGTGTGTGTGTGTGTGTGTGTGTTACAGTGTCACTGAATACATGTGTGTCAATACCTGAGTGTGTGGGTGCAGTTGTGTGTTGGCATCCTGTCATGGGAACATGTATTACTGATTCCCATTGAGGCATCACACTTCCCACTGGCCTCTACCCTTGTAATCAGCTAGACCACTCTCTTACCTCACCTGCCCATGTAACTGTACCTGTGATGTCACCCTTTATGGATGTCACGTCTGTGGCCACAGTAGCTTAATACACAGCTATCATGCTCTTGGAACAGTAGACGTGTTTGTAATGTGGGACATTCTCACTGGTATGTGGCAGCTACATGGTGCGTGCTGGTATATTCATACATACCTGTGAGTAGTCCACATTGACATATGGGACACTTAACTGCAAACACTGACATCCACCGGCACGTGCAATTAGACCTGAAGAAGGACAGCAGAACATCATGACCAACATGCATTTACTGTTGTTACACAAGACACATACTGTTAACAGTATTGTACGCCTGTACTACATGGTATATCTGCTGCCTGTCAGCAGTTCTCAACATTTGTAAACTACACGTATCATCCTAGTTTGTTCACCCTGTGCATCAGACCATATGACATGTCCCTGCACCGATGGTGTGGATGTCAGGGATGCGGCACAGGCATCATCATATGCACAGGGTGTTAATGTTTGCCAGAGGCCTAGGCTGCACCATTGGATGACATCATGTGTGTGGGTTTGGGCCTTTGATCTAATTGGGCATGTGTGGATGTTATGCATGTGTGTGTTGCGGTGCCCTACATATGTGTCCAGTGTGTGCGTGTATGTATGCACACAGTTCTCCCATGTGTCTGGCCTACACAGGGGTATTATTGACAGCTGCAGACTGCACAGGTGAGGTTTGACAGTTCACGGTGTCCTGCCACGGACATGTGACCTGTGCCTGCCAGGGGTTGCACAGGCACTACCAGACAGAGGTGCAGATTGGGTACTGTCTGATGTCACTTGTCCACTGGAACCGTGTCCCTGTTGGGAACATCCTGGGTGTGCATGTGGCCTGCTGTGTTGTGGTGTGGACAGCACAGCACCAGATGGACTGCTGCTGCTACCGCCACTATGGGAGCGGGCATGTGAGGTAGCTCGTACACGTAGACCTGACACAGGTGATGTAGCAGGCCTACGTCCACGTGCCCGACGCTTCACTCCTACGAGATGTTCTAACACAGACAGCTCACGCTCGCAAATTGTCATGCCATGGTCAAGGACTCCAACCATGTCACCCAACCATCTAGCCAAAGCATCAGCAATCTGCTGTTGAGCATTTACCATTGCCTGGATGCTGTTGTTTAAAGAACAGACAGCAGCCCTCTGTAGCCTCTGATATTCTTTGTTGCACAGTTCAGCATGTGCCTGTGCCTCCATTACAGCCTGAAACATGCATCTGATGACACCAGCTGCTGCGCTCTGTCATGCAGGAGCATGTTGGCCAGAGGTCCTCTTACGAGAAGCACTGGCCACGTGCCTGTGTGGGGCACCACCAGTAGTTTGGGTGACACTATGGTGTGCAGGCACACCTTCCATAACCCCCACACTCTCCTGTTCCAAGCTGCCACGTGCCAACTTTCCTTCCTCTATGGCCACTGGTGATGGGGTATGTGCAGGTATGGGATCTGTGTGTGGGGATGAGGTGGATATAGATGGAATGGCAACCAATGGCACAGTTTCAGCCCCTGACAACTCTGCCTGTGTCCCAATCATATGTTCATCATCACTGCTAGAGTCTGTGGGGACACTAACATCTGATGTACCGCAGGAGGGCAATGCACCTACATCACCTGTGAGGGCAGACAAGAACTGTACATTACAATCTATACAATAGACACACACACATGCATGTGATATGACAGAAGACATGCAACATGCATGTGATATGGCAGCCGGCATGCAGCACAGACAATAATAGTGGTAGTTATCATACATCCCTAGGTTGCACACAACAGTATGCATGTGTCATAGCAGACGGCATGCAAATTACACAATCATAGTAGTGGTTAGCATGCATCCCTGTGTTACACCATGTGGACCAGCACAGGTTAACAGTACACCTGCCTGATGTGTGGCATATGACCTTGATAATCACATGTAGTATGACATGTGATCTGCTGACGTGTGCAATGACATGCATACATGTTTAACACAATGGTGTCCTGTCAAATATACAGTGGGGCAATGGTGTACCAATTCAGTGTTGTCTGTCCACCCTACAGATATACTGCAAATTTAGTTAATGTGCATAGCCATTGCAGGGAATCATGAGGCATCTCTAGTGCTATACAGTGTGGGTTACAGACAGGGTTCATAGCCATGACTGTGTTCAGATACAATACATATATACTGTGGAATGTGACCCACGTCACTGAGGTGTATACACACTTAACCATGATGTGGAAGTTGTGACACAGGTCACTGATGGGTAAAAGGATGACACCCCTGCACATCTACAACCATATTGCTGCAGCCTGGCAACTATGGCCAGACGGCGAACACGCCGGTACACCATGTCCCACATGACATCTGTGTACCACACACACACACACACACACACACACACACACACACACACACACACACACACACACACACGGAGCTAGTATGGCATTTTTGTCCAACACCAGCAACGGGAATGTACTGTATCTGTGATGTGGATACTGTACAGGTGACTGCTGTCATGTTGCAACACCCTGTAGATGTTCAGCACATCTTATGTGGTGGATTGATGTTACTCCTATACAAGATGTGCAGAGGCTTGTAGGATGTCTAGTGTTCCACATCTACATTATGTCCATTATACAAAGGCCATGGTTGAACCACGTGTAGCCATTGTACAACAGGGTGTACACACCAGCACAACACGTCTACTGTGTATGTTGCTCCATATCTCTGGCCATCCTCCATGGCCATGTGTGTACATGTGTTGTCCAAATTATTGTGATGGGCATCTATTTCACATGTCTGTGTTGTCCCATATGACATATATGCTCCACTGACAACAGGGTTATGCAGATAAAGGGTGGTATGTGGAATATGTTTTCAAGTTAGGTAGGCAGTGTAGCAGCCAGGCCAATAGATGTCATGGACATGTCAAGATAGCACATCACATTGTGTGACATTCATAGCAGGGCTATGATCCACACCGGTGAAACCTATGTGCTGGCCATACTCCAGTCTTCTGTATAGTACTGTTTGTATTCACCACATGTGTAGATCAGATCTGTTGTACATCCCTAAAGTGAACAGCACCTTCACCATTGTATGCAGAGCTGTCAGCACATCTGGCAATAAAGTTTGTGAGGATTCATGTCGGTGAGATGATTCACATAGTTTGCAAGTGTTGCACATGGGTAGTCATTGTGATGCATTGCAGGTTCGACCTGTATAGTGTGACAGGACCATACATTATGTGTACATGTTGTGATTGGCCACATGGCAGATCGATTTGTGCATTACGGTTCCTGATAAATAAAAACACTCTCACCTGCAACAGACTGCTGTCACAGCAGAACACCAGAGATACCTAAATAGGAGTAACACAGCAGTGTGAGCATAATCCACCCCTGTATAAAGGCTACAGGGAGCAATGTGCATAACACATACATGAGTACATTAGACTATACTATGGTGTATGCACATGTGTGCATACACAGAGTAGCATACTATAGTATGCAGCATGTGTGTATACATGCCTTGCATATGATGTTGTATTACATATTGTACAGTTACAAATGCAACTATATGGAATATAGTTGTTATAGGTGCAGTGCTGACTTACCAGGCAACTTTAGGCTCAGTGGTTGAGAGACACCCACCTCCACAATATCGGCTAAGGCTTGTGGATGTGATTCTGCAGGTGTCCCCAAGTTGGCCAGTAGCTCCTCGGTACGTGTGAGTGGGAGCTGGGTTGGTGGTCCACCACCTGTTGCACCTTGTTCCCTGGCAATTGCATTTGCACACTGTTTTGCCCATCTAATGAGGTCTGTACAGTGTCTGCACACCTGCTGGTATGTACGGTTGTGGCCACCCACATCATTAACCCTCCTGCGAAGTTCCATCCACAGGGCATCCCGCTATTGTGCATCCTGTGGCACATGGCTGAACAAGATATCATGATTGCCAAGTAGGTATGGGATGAGGGCCTCATCCTCCAAGCATGTAAAAGGGTAAAGCCTTGCACGCAGCATACCTGGAAGACATAATGATGGAGACAGGTCACAGTAACTCACAGAGACATGCAGAGCTACAGCTGAACATACATGTGTATCACATTAATTCAGTTTAGTTGTATTTGCAAACCTACATGACATTGACATGTTTGTGTCACACACATGACACTCAATGTTGAATGGATATTATCACCATATATGTGTGTATGTCACCTGATTACATTGCTCATACTCCATTTGGTTGCTGTCTTGATGTGGGCAGGTCTGTTTGCCTGTACTGGTGTTCCTACTTATCAGCACATGGCTGGGTGTGTCCACATTAATGCAGCTGACTTTGATGCAGTGTATATGTCACATATAAGGACTTACACTGCCTTACCAGACATGACCTGTGACCCTGCAGACATGCTCACAAAAGGTTTTACATGTATGTGTTCTGCCATATACATCTACACGGCACTGTATAGCGATTCAACATCCTGCCATGTATCACCTGTGTTGCACATATGATACACATGGGACACTGGCTAGCCAGAAGGCATTTGCAGGGATGGATATCAACTATAGTATGTACAGTCAAAGTCAACTAGTTGGCTATATGCAATGGGCCATGTATGAATCTAGGATGAAAGGTTACCTGGCAGTAGCAGACAGGCGGGTCTGTGGGGCCAGGTGGAGCAGTGCCACATTACTGATCCACAGGGTTAATGATACATATACCATGCGTTACCATGAGGTCATCACACCATGTCTGTGAGGGGAGTGATGTACAGCTTTGACGGACAGAAATGCATAGTATGGCAGGACTATGTCAAGTGTATGGGACAAGAATCTGTCCAGCATGTGGTAGGTGGATGTCCATGAAGTATGTGTTCGAGATCAGGATGAGTATGTGTAGCATGTCCAACATCACTGGGTTGTACATGGATTTATTCAGCGTACGCATCATGCTACATAGTGGAGATGAGGAATGGGAAGGCTAGTGTAGGCCATCTGCACATGGCCAATACCCCTTAAAGGAAATATGTGATCTGATATGGGTCACTTGAGTGTTCTGTATGGCTGGACAATGATCTCTATATTCCTGAATGGCAACCTATCATTATTAGGGTTTCCACATATGACTACCTGACAGGTGTGGTGACGTAGCTATCACAGGAAAGACAACTGCCCAGCTGCATCCCTCACACACGTGTCCATTATGTTGACCGTTGCCTAGGTGGTAGTTCAGGGTTATTAACATAGGGGTGACAATGCGAGTCAGCTATTGCTCCTAGGTCATAGTCATTCGCATACTTCAATAGGCAGATGCTTTCGGTTTGTCTGTGAGGTATGGACTACAATGAGGGGGAATAAAATTCATTAACCCTGACATACTGTAGCTGCCACTGGTGTGATGATCACGTATTATTCAGACACCACCTGTAGTGTTGGTTCTGCCAGCAGTCCTGTTGCAAAACACTCCTGTGACATAGGAATGTACATCTAGTATACCGAGTGTAGGTGGTACACAGTATGGGTGATGATGTCTTATGACCTGACAAGATTATGATATGCAGTGTGACATCAACCATACTGTCATCTACATCTGTACTGCTGACATCACTTAAGTGATCAAGGTTCATGGCCTTCCAGACCAGACTCAGCAGGGTAGTAGTAAAGTACTACCCATTATCAGTGGTGTCTCCCCCTTTGTGGGTTGTGATACCTGTTGGTGTGCGCCATTCAGTGTGTACACAACCTGACATGGAGCTATGTTTTACATGATGTGTACGTGGAGAGCATCTTGTTTTGCCATATGTCTATGATACAACCTGTGATATGGGCAGGTCCCATGCAGACTGAGTGCAGCTTGTGCCTGCATAGTTGTGGGTACAGGGGCCCTGTGGTGTACATGGATATATGCTTGTGTACCTGTTGGGGGGAGGGGGTCATGTGTTTATATTATCCAAGACCCTGTCTGGATTGCTTATTCATGCTAAGCACTTGTTCAGGACTTGTAAACACTATGTAAGCTAATAATTACTATAGCACTCAATCTTCCTCATTACCTACAGGTAAGGGTGAACAGGTTTTGTACGTACTTTTCTCACTTACGTAGAGTAATGTAGCTCTTGTACTCACTTTCCTCACTTATCTAGGTGAATGTAGTTCTATATTCAGGCATGTCTAAGAGTCAACTGCCAGTGTTCTCACCTGTCTATCTGATGAATCTGGACATCTTGAGGCAATGTACACATTGCCTCATGTACACAGACAAGCCTCTCCACCTACCACCCAACACTACAACCTGTGAGAGATGCACTCATCTAGCCAAACTGGATATAAAGGTCTCTCCAACCAAGCCTGACCCTAATTGCCATGTGGAGAAGGTACACAGTCGCACAACACCACACTCATCACATAAGTCTCACTGAATCTACCCCACCATTAACTGGGAAAACTACTCGTGTACCAACACATTAGCTCAACGGTTTCTGGAATTCATAAACACCAATGCCCTGACTCAACAAATCCACACACCCACCAGGGGCAACAATGTCCTAGACCTAGTCATTACCAATATGAGTGACTGGTGCTCCACACGTGAAGCCAACTCCTCATTGGTCCGATCAGACCATGTGCTGAACACTGTTGATATCCACATCCCGCACCTACCCCCCATTAAGGGAACCACAGTATAATATGTCTACAAGGCCAACTACATGGACGTCATGACACCCATGCAGATGGACAGTACTGTTACAACTGCTGAATCCTACACAAATGCACTCTATAAGCACTTACAGGAGTGCATGGCTTGTGCTATCCCAAACAGAACCAGGACGCTATACTCCTAATTAACTAAACCAATCTGGTGGTCCCCTGCCATAAACATATTGTACTACAGGAGGAAGACACTGTTCCAAATGAGAGTACAATACCATGCATGGAGGAGATCCCTGGCCAGCCTCAGTAAGAAGGTGAGATCCCTTATAAGATCCTCCAAAGCTAGCTACAAAAAGTATAATGCAACTAATACCAACAACAACCACAAAGCATTCTATAGCTATGTCACATATCTCTATGTCAGCAACCAGATCTGCTCTAAGTTACAGCACAAAGGCATGAACATTACAGAAACAATTGATATTGGCAACATCCTGGCCGATCCCTCTCAAAGCTGCACACTCTAAAGGCAATATTACAGCATCCATGGGACCGGACAACATCCCAGGCTGTATTTTACACAAACTTCAGATCGTACTGTCTCCCCACCTACGCACTATGTTCAATAATAGCCTCACATCAGGCATAGTGCCCCCTGAATGGTGCACAGCAACAGTTATCCCACTCCACAAAGGTGGCGCCACAATGGACCATGAAACCTATTTCCCTATAGGCCTGACTAGTCTGGTCTGCAAGGCTATGGTGCACATCATGGATCACTGTCACAGAGACATTGGGTACCTCCCAACCTTTGGCCCCTCACTGTTTGGCATTGTTAAGGCTGGACCATGCCTCCTAAACCTGGTGGACTTCTTAGAGACAGTTGCCAAGGCATTAGATGAAGGTAAGGAGGTCCACACAGCCTATCTAGATCTCTCATAGGCTTTCAACACCATTCCTCCTTCTGGTATTATCAACATACCCATCCGCCTGAACATTAACCCCTACGTCATGTGATGGTTTGCAAAGTGGCTCATGGACAGAACCCACACAGTGGGAGTTGCATACCCTAGGTCCAGCTGCATACCAGTTACAACCGGCGTCCCCCAGGTCTCAGTCCTAGGACCCCTCATGTTCAGTATATACGTCTCTGATGTACAGACAAGCACAGGAGGGCTTTGGCTGAAAAGGTTTGCAGATGACTGCAAAATAGGGGACATAATTGTTTCCCCAGCTGTTACAGACACCCTCTGGAAGTGTCGCACTGAGACGGATACCTGGTGTTAATATCATAGCGTCAAGTTGAATGCCTAAAAGTGTATAGTCATCCCCTTTGGATATAACTAATTACCCATAGACTATCACATAGGTGCTAGTCCCCTACATACAGAAAAGGTAATACGGGATCTGTGAACCCCAGTAGATAGCAATCTCTCCTTCGATACCCATAATGACAAGGTGGTTAGAATATGCTTCTACATGGCCCCACTAATCTCTAATGGGTTTGCATCCAGATCAGAGGGGCCATTGTGACTCTACACATGTCATATTAGACCCATTAAAGGATACAACACCCCATTTGGGATATACCTTACAGGACAACTGCAACAGCTTGGAAGACCACACCAGTACCACACCAAGAGGATTACTACCCTCAAACAGATGACCTATGCAGCCCAACCTACGAAACTCCAGCTGTACTCAGTTGCATACCACATACTCACAGGTGATCTCTGTTTGACATACAAGTCTCATGTCCAACCCTGTATTGCTGGATATGCTCCACCTAAACAGAAGCCCCTGAGAGCCACATGCTCTAGGGATATACACCTAACCACAACGATGAGTAGGACATGCTGGACAGATAGATTCCTGACCCAGACACTCCCTATGCTTTGGAACATGATTCCAATGTACATCAGGCAGGGCCCCTCATGAGCACTCTTCAAGGGAAACCTTGACATGTGGATGGGAGACAGACATGTACCCCGGAAATCACTGCAGTGGCTCTGCTGGACAGAGGCACAGGAAACTATTGGCTCTGCCATTCAGAGGCACAGGAAACCAACCTATGGGGGTGGTGAAAGCCAACACACGCTAGCTAGGCTTACAGATACCCTTGGTAAGACAGCCTTGTACCTACCTTTGCACATATTACATGTCTTATGTACATGGATAGTTAAATAGCTCTTCCATTTTACTTTGCTATCATGCTGATAAACTGTCGGCTCACTAAAAGACATATGTATGCTGTTATTGTGTATTGTAAATGCCAATTGAGATAACTAATGTTTGTCTAACATTACAGTAATGCTGTGTAGCTTGTAATACATATCTGCCTGCAATACTGTACATTACACAGTTATTGGCACAATATCCCACAATGCAAAACATACTTGCACAGTGGCCCAACCTTCCACATGTTATTCTCTGTAATACACCCATACATATGGCTACATTTACAATATATCAACATATACTATCCCATGTTATAGCACATACTTGTTGGACCAGCCCTGCCACTGACAGTGACTGGTGAGGAGTATTTCTATTCAAAGCCCTTATATAGCATCCCTTGTGGTGTATGCGGTGTTTGCCTTGTGACCTACAGCAGTACACACAAATACTACAAGAGTTACTATGCTCAACAATACATCACTACAAGATAACTGTTTCCACTATATGGATTGCTTGCACTTTAAATACTACATAATAGTACTACATACACAGACATACTGACTGTTCTACATACCTTATTAGTAACCCGAGGTGTCGTTAACTGTTGATTCAATCCTTTTCAGTTTGTGTTTCAATGTTCTTTGTAACATTCCGCTGGTATATACGGATGGTTTGAATGTGTGATAACACATTATTTTCTAGTTACATATCGGTAACATGTGGTATCCTGTCCACCAATTGCTATTCTAAAGTAGTTAACTGGATGCACATCAGCTGTGCAGCTACTCCATTAGCCGATACCATGGCAACAGTGGTGTATAAGTGAGTACTCCTTTTGGGCGTTGTCCATTTGCCTTGCTGTCGAGGGAGATGGCCTAGATGTGTTATTGCGATATATTTCAACAGCTATATGGAGACACACAGAGATATATTAGCTTCATGACTCCCGTGGACTGTGTGTAATGGCTAGACAATTTAGTTCTACATGTGAGTACAGCTGTTATATTTTGGAACAGTGCTACTTATGCAGGGTTTGTTTGTACCTGATACTTCTGCAGATGTTTAAGTCTGGCAAGGATGTTTGGCCAGCTGAAGGCCGTATGGCTATGCATGAACTGTTATGTGGTGTACAGTGTGCTCACCAGACATCCTTGATTTGGTGTACAAGTGTAGCATACTGTGCTGTTACTCACTAATTCCTAACACATCCCGGTGTACGCACAACCCTCTGAAATGGGATTAGTGCAAACAAACCCTATTACATCAGCAGCTGTTCCATTGTATAACAGCAGCTATTTCACATAGGGCCATGTTAGTGTGTCTCTGACAAGGTATGTTAAGGCTTCTGCAGATATCTTACAGTGTGTGAATGATTTGTGATGTTATTACAGTTTGCATTGTAATATGTTTGGGTATGGGGGTGATGGTGGGTGTGCTTAACAGATGCAGGTGTGTAGCAACTACTTTTATACATAATCACTATGTGCGTGAGGGTTCCTTCCCTATTTGAACACCTATCCTTTTGTGGACTAATACAATGGTAATTGCAGGCTGATTCATTAAGGCACTGTTATGTGGTTCCTGTATAGGATGCAGGTGATGTTAGTCCTTGAATTCCCATTGGTAATACATCTGAATGTAATAACGTGTTGCTACATGATAGCTGTGTATTTCTGTCATAGGTATTTGAAGTCATCGTAGTTGTGTTGGTGACTGACCCTCTTTGGCTAGGGTTGCCACCTTTTCATATGGCCATAGTGGGACCTTTTCAGGACACACATCTGATTTTATAGGCCGACACAAACCCATGGGCAGTACAAGAACTTTCCTTTCTTGTCTAATTATAAGCTTATTCTTGTAGCAGTTTAGTTGCTTATCCTGTTTCCTGTAACATGTAGGTATTTTAGATACAGAAATAACTATTGTATGCAACTATTACAGTACATATGGGACATAATTATGTCTTACAATCCCAGAACATTTGCCACATTTAATATATTTGGTCAGGACACAACCACTCAAAGAGGGAGTGTCCCTCGCAAAGTGGGACAGGTGGTAACACTATCATTGGCTTAAGTCCATAGCACATATTTGTAATAGTGTATAGGCATATATTCTCCATATCCTTTGTTCATAAAGGTTGGTAGTGGCGGAATGTTTGATTGCTATGGTCTATGTTATACACATATATGAACACTTCAACTGCTGTATACGGGAGACCTATGGAATCCTGAAACCACAGTGTTTCGACGCACACAGTGCCGGGACCAGACTCCCATACCCCACATTACCGACATCGACAGTAACTCGCGAAGGTAACATGAACATGGAACACACACATGCACACACAGACACACTGCTACCCAACACATCCAAACAAACCATCCTACACTACGTATGAGCAGGTGGCCAAACCCCCCCTACACCCCCCATGAAGGTGTCTGCGCCCCCCACACCACACTCTACTTTAATATTCTACATCCTAGGTCGCGCAAACAGACGCACAAAGCTAACCCACAACCACACATTACAGTCCTCCAAGAACACACACCAAACACAGAACAGACACTTACACACACTACAGCCCTAAGAAACACACATACACACAGTAACCTACCCAAACCGCAACACCAGAAGCACTGACTAACTGTCCATTAACATCGTGAGATTACACCTCACCCATCTGGTGTTTTGGTACTGTGTTCTTTCGGACCTTAAGCCTCGGGATTATGCACATCGGTATGTAAAGCAGTCAGTATGTGGTAGGTATCTCATTTATATGTACCTCCATGGTTATGTAGATGTTGTTAACCTATCTATATATCTACATATATATGTATATCCCCATATATCGACATATCTCTCTCTCTCTCTCTCTCTCTCTCTCTCTATATATATATATATATATATATATATATATATATATATATATATATATATATATATATATAAAACTATATATATATATATATATATATATATGTCCTATTTCAACACATTCCTACCTTTTGTGTTTTATCTTGTCAGTATACATGACTGCCATTGGTACATCTCAAGTAGCTTAGTGGTATGTTATTGTGATGAATGTGTACATGGTTGTGTGTTCTAATCCTGGCAGCGATATCTTACCTCTCAGAGCAGGCACTGGTAGTGCAAGGGTAATTAACGCACATTTCAGCAGTTGTGTGGTCCACATGTTTATTATTCCATTGGAGAACTACCTATATATGCAAGCTATGTTTAAGGTATACTATGTAACATGTACATATCTGTGAAGATTCCTGTCAGGGATACTCCCCATTATTTGAAACTACATCCCTGATTACATTATACAAACCCCCCTCACTGACACTCTGGGGAATCCTTGCAGAGTGGGTGGTGAACAGTAGTTACACCCCAGGGATCCCGCAAGTGGCTCTGCTCCACAGAGGGACAGTGAATTGATTGATGGGGTGGCGACAGCAGACACGTTTTGCCTATGCTTATGAGTGGCCTCGGCGGTTGGGCATGTACCTACCTATGTATCTATGAAGCTGTACATATAGTATGGACACATGCTGATAGCTTAATTTACTGTTCAGATATTGACTTACCTTGTACCAATGGCAGTTGTGTGTACAATAGTTGAGGGTTACCTATGTAGGATGCACACAGTAGACCACCTATACATGACAATTTACAGGTGGTCGTGTGTGTGTGTGTGTGTGTGTGTGTGTGTGTGTGTGTGTGTGTGTGTGTGTGTGTGTGTGTGTGTGCCATCCATGTTTGCTGTGTGCGCAGGTGGGGAAGAGTGTCAGTCCCTGAGTGCCTACACTGTCAGTGTATGTGCTATACGTTCCCCCTTTGCCAAGACATGGGCATACTGGGCACGCCTCCGTCTGCCTACTGGGGCTAGCACAGGGTGTTCGTGGTCTGAGCCCCCTGTGCCTGTGGGTCCCTTGGCAATGGCGGTGGGCTGGGAGGGCCTTCACCATTCTGTCCCTGCTGCAGCTCTTTCCACAGGATCATATTGTGTAGCATGGCACATACTATGAAGATGTGGGCACAGGTTCCTGGAGAGTACTGCAAGGTTCCACCAGATATGTCCAAGCAACTGAACCATGATTTCAGCATCCCAAACATGCACTCTATGATGATTCTGGTTTCTGTGTGTGTCTCATTATGGCATTCTTGTGTGGCTGTGTGTGCATTTCTGATGGGAGTCATCAGCCACTTTTCCAGTGCTTAGCCAGCATCCCCCACCAAGTGGCCATATGGGATGTCCCCCCTGGCAAATACCTGATACAGCTGTGAGGTATGCCAGATGTGGGAGTCGTGATAGCTTCCAGGACTGCCAGCACACACATCCATGATAATTCCCTGGGCATTGCACACAACCTGGCAGTTGATGGAGGGGAATCCCTTGCTGTTTATGTAGTGCCTACCCTGCTCACCGGGTGGTGACTTGATGTGTATGTGCATGCAGTTTATTGCACCCAGTACCGCCGGGTAGTCTGCCACATGGTGGAAGAGACACATATTGCTGGCCAACTCCTCCTGCATTCGGGGGAAGTATATGTGCTCATTGGCATGTGGTAACATGGCATCCAGGAACTGGTGAAGTACCCTGGTTGCTGATGCCTGTGAGATCACCATGATATCCCCAGTTGGCCTTTGGAAGGTACCTGTGGCTAGTATTCTCAAGCTTACACATACCTTCGTGTCCACTGGGATGGGTTCCCCTCTGTTACTTCTGGCTCTGAAGTGTGGCCGGCACAGCTCAACAAGTTCCTGTATGATGTCCCTGTCCACCCTGTAATGCTCTACTATCTCCAGATCATGTAGCCCCTGGTAAGTCACCCTGGGTCTGAATACTCGTCTCCTCCTCTGGTGCCTGAGATGGTTGTCAGCATCATCCTCCACACCACTGTCAGTCTCCAACACATGCTGGTGAATCAAAGCTATGGCAGCCCTTAACATTTACATATTAAAAGTTCCCTGTCTGTATACACCAATGGTGCAGAGTGTCTGGGAAGACACAAGTGTGTGTGTTGGGCTTTCACACCTTATACTATTGTGCAATGGATGATGCTGGTGTAATTGGGTGTGTTTGTGCTATTCCAGCTGCAGGGTATCATAATTATTGGTTTTACAGCAGGTACTGCTATTGTGGGGCCTTTGGTGATGACTTACGCTTGTCTGCCATGATTCATCTATTGCCCTTTACTTCTATTTTCAACCCGATTCACCTCCCATTGTCAGGCATGTATCCAGCTGCCTCCTTTCTTGTTTTGTGCTTCCATAACCCAGGATTGTGTTTGGAAATGTATTATGTAGCTGATCTACTGCAAGTCTGCTTTGTTCTGCTGTGACAGTTCTCTTTTCTTTGCTGTACAGTACCTCCCCTTTCCTGTTCTGCAGGTAGCTGCTAGCAGCCTTGTTAGCTGTTGTCTATGGCCCACTGTGAGTTTCTAGGTGTTAATTACTCATTTGTACTCCAATTACCATGCTGCAGCATTTCTTTATTGTTTTCCCATATCCTTCCTGTTTCAGCTGTGGTGCGCGCCACTCACAACCGTTTACCCGGTTTTGTGCGCGTTTTCATCCACGTTCACATGAACTTTTGGTTACCTTGTGTGCTGTCAGCTAAGCAAAGCTATGGCTACTTCCACACCCCTATCCTGCGGCTTTGCTTAGCAACATGCAACATGGATTAGCAATGATTCAATGTGCTTACAGCTACGGTGGCGCTCCCCTCTCTTGATGTCATCTTTATCTCCAGGCCACTCCTTGGTGTTGTAATGCTATGCCATGTGGTGCATCCTTACACTGGCGGGGCATTTGCGATTCAGTATTACTTGACTCATTTGCATGGCATTGACTGCTAATTCCTAGTTACCGCACGGAACACTGTCAAAGACCCTTAGCAACCCTTGTGCCATGGTTGTGGTCTAGCATGCGTGCCATTGACTATTATGGGGATATCATGAATTGCATTACATTGCAGTTTTATGACATCTGAATATATTTTCCTTGTGATCCCGTTTGTGCACCGATGCACTGCGGTTTTACTTTGCGTTGGTGTGGCCATGAGATTAAATGTTATTTTTTATATGTTGTGCATATTGTTTTATGCCATTGGCTATATATTTAGCCATTGGCATATATTAACATTATAATATATACGTTTGGTCCACTTTCCTGGCTTCGATTTTATGTTTGACAAAATGTAAACCGTTTTTTTGGTTTACATTTCTACATGCTTACGTTACACCTGCACAACTTCATGAATCGCTATATACCTTCATTTGCATGCTACACTGCTGTGCATGGGATAATTAGCATACATGCGCCGGGAGCTGTGCAGCTCTGGTGTATGCTGGTAGTGCATGTGGAAACAGCTCTTACCTGAATCGCTCGACGGCCATATTTGGTGCTAGATCGCCGAAGCTACTGGCGCAAGCTTCATGAATCCCGGGGAAAGTGATAAAGATGCTCATGTTAGATTAGCATCTTAAGGAAAGAATGCAAGCTTCTAGAGTGACCTACATAAATAGCTCTAGCCTAAGGGTGCTATTGGTGTTTCTGGATCAAAGTACAAGTAGCCCTTATCCCAGCCTTACAAGTTCCAGACAGAAATGTGATAGACTGGAAAGGAAACAATCACACAAAAAGTCAGTTTGTGGTGTTGCTGAAAGAATATGACAGATAAGGAGAGAGAGAGAGAGAGAGAGAGAGCAAGAGAGAACAAACTATAGATTGCAGTATTTATACAGTGCAGGGTTACTACTAGCACTACTCAGCATTTTCTTTACATAATCATTTCATCAAAATCAGCTGTAAGGTAAGCTACTGGTCCGCTGTTGTTTCTGCATAAAATAGATGTATAAAATGCATTTCTCAGGTTAAGAATATCGGATTTCACATAAATCTGCACTGTGGTTCAATAAAATAACTGGTCATATATGACAGACTAAACACATCTGAGTTTTCAATTCATTAGTCACTGCATAATAGATTATATGCATAGGACCATTTCTTAGGACCTCTGTCATTGTCAGGGATGCTGTCGAGAAAGATAGTACAGCTGCAGGTAATCACTTATATGCTCAACAATGCCCTCATAATGCTACCAAGATGTTTCTTCCACAGTTCCCTAAGTGCATAATGAGATGTGCAGGTAAGTGCATTATGAGATGTGCAGGTAAGTACATAATGAGATGTGCAGATAAGTGCATTATGAGATATGCAAGTAAGTGCATAATGAGATGTGCAGGTAAGTGCATAATGAGAAGTGCAGGTAAGTGCATTATGAGATGTGCAGGTAAGTGCATAATGAGATGTGCAGGTAAGTGCATAATAAGATGCGCAGGTAAGTGCATAATGAGATGTGCAGGTAAGTGCATAATGAGATGTGCAGGTAAGTGTGTAATGAGTTGTGCAGGTAAGTGCATAATGAGTTGTGCAGTTGAGTGCATAATAAGATGTACAGGTAAGTGCATTATGAGATGTGCCGGTACTGATCTGATCCAGAATTCTGTTTACTCTTCCACTAGGCTGTACACCATGCACAAATGGTGCTTGGATTAGTAGATCAGGGCTCTTTACTTCAGTAAAAAGGACTTGTTTATCATGCTGGTAGAAAACTTATCGAGACTAAACAGATTGCATGCCAGCTCTCAAATCTCTCTCTAAAGTCATTAAACTCACTGATAGCCAGCTCATCGAGGCAACTGATCCTTTGACTGCTGTATGTTTTATTAAGAAGTGGAAAATGAAAAAAAATGTTTTGCCCCTCTACATATATATAAATAAATGTGTGTGTGTGTGTGTGTGTGTGTGTGTGTGTGTGTGTGTGTGTGTGTGTGTGTGTGTGTGTGTGTGTGTGTGTGTAGAATATATAGGTACAGTTTCTTTAGTCATTGATTAATTTGGTTAAAAAGGAATTTGTTGTCGTTTTAATCAAATTCCTTCTCAGTGAATGCTATGTTAATGCTGGCAGTGTGTTTTCTTCTGAAATTGTAGTGTAGTAGGGTAAAAAGTTTTATTGTCCCTCCTATTGTACATTTTTGGTATATTTATGTAGCAATGGGGTGACCCACAAACACTTGTGTGTGCGCAAGTGTTTGCATGCACACATACAGCAACTTTGAGATTGTGCAGCTGAACAGGAAGGGAACAGCTGTAGTTTTCTATATGTTTCTGTTCCTCTTCATTTATAATTGTGTGCTCTCATTTCCCACTAAGATAATTTATAAGCTGGGGACTTAGAGGGGATTGATTAACTCACTCTTGATGAATTATCCATTGTTTAAATGGCCTGCTAATCAATAAGCAATGCAAGTATAGTAGAATCAGTTGTCTCACGTGTCAGTACAGATTGTTTCTGTCTTGAGATTGTACTCTAAAAACTATAATATGGAAGAGTGAGAACAGAAACTGGACACCCAGTAAGTTAGACGTTATTGTATGCATAGCTACTAGTGGACAGTAAAAAGAGTAATATGCTATAATGCTTTGAAAAAGAAAGCAAGTCTTTCAGCTGTGTAACAACTAAGGTGATGTCATAATTAACTCGTAATAATTCCTTTTTCATGTTTCTGTGAACCATTTAATCTACCATGATTCATTACTAAAGCAATTCAGTAATTAGAATCACTGGTGCTCTCAACTATTGGCTATACATATACAGTACCTGAAGAACAGTCGAATAATTCATTCCCATAACGACAGAGCAAAAAGTACCTTTAAACTCAGTTCCTCACTAAAATGCATTAAATTATTAGCCATCCATGCATGCCAGGAGTGACAACATTTTTATTACATTGACAAATTAAATTTGTTCTGCCTCTTAATTTAGCCGTAATATGGTACTTTGAATTTAGGCATACTCTAAAAAAGCGTTAAAGTATTTAATGAGAAATAGTTAAATGAAATGAAATATACCTTTATAAAAATGTTACATGTTTTGTGGCAACCTGTCAATGCATATGCAACAATGCCTTTCCTGCTTAGTGTCAGCCTACACTAAGCAGAGGCACAGATACTTAAACATGTTCTGTATGACACCCACTAATAAAATCAGTATGTGTTATGTGTTTTGTTCCCCTTAGGTACCTACTTCAGTTCAACAAAAGTTTCCCGTGCACAGACTTTCCATGGATATGCCTGTGATCAAACTGAAGAACATAATCAGTCATTCTCTTCTAGCAGTTATGGGCACAGCTACAGATCAGCTCTCGTCCAGAGATACCAGGAGTTGGTTGACCAACGTGCTCGTATCAGGGAGTGAACAAAAGGAAAAAAACATGTGAACTGTATACAATGTGATCAGAAGAAAGTGTCAGCTGAGACAGTGTCAAATTAAGAGGGATTTTTATCACTGCAAACAAAAGGAAATCACACTTACCAGTCCAACAAAAGATAAAATAGAATTTTTCAGCTAAGTGTAAAAAACTTTACACTTGGTTTGATCCTTGTTAAAATATATAGATTTTGGTAAGTAACACAATTTAACCAGAAAGCTGTGATGAAAAAAAACTGTTTCTTGCATTAATTCAGCCTCTTACTTGGTTGACCATCACTGTCACACAGCCTGGAAGATACAAGCATATGCAAAGTAATGTTCCAGTAACTGCCACTGCTACTTATAGAAAATGCAATTGTTGCTGTCAGACCTCCTGCTAGTTATGGTGTACATGGTTATTTATGATCTATTGGCTACATGCCATGGCATACCATTTCTGTACCTTTAGTGTATAATACAGTCAAACAAAACAAATCAAATCTTTTCACCAAATGATGAGTTTAGGAAGGCAGAGTGTGATATGCAACTACGTAACCTCAATTGATCCATCGTGTTTCTTAAATATAAACATAACCTGTCATTATTCCCCATCCATCTTTGAGTCTTCTTTTGCAGTAAAAACAAAATTAGGATGTAGAATATTTAATTTAGAAGGAACGTTTCATATAAATGTAAAGTGAAACTCAAGAAAAAGTAATGAAAACGGAATATGCAAGCACTTTCCAAAGTGTAAGGGTACCTGAGATGAGTGTTGAACTGAGACTGCTTTGCACAAGGTGAACTAACCTTACATTGTCTTCAGACTCTGCAGTTTACATGATTCCTAGTTTATGCAGCTTTCATGAAAGCACTGATATCCTTGTTTTATTCGTGTTACTTACTTGTTTGATCCTTTTAATCACCCTGGGCTATCATCTCAGGAATTCTTGCACAAACAGTGTTCAACTCAATGCAAATGACTCATTTTGTAAATGTTGTTAAGCATTTTATGTAGTCAGAACCCAGGTTATATATTTAGTGGTAAAGTAGCAATTCAGCTGCTTAAATATATGAACTCAGAGAAAAGTTGACGTGGATCGAGAGCATGACTTAAGAATTCTGCATGTCTGAATTTTCAGCTCAAAGCTATTTGTATGTACATTTAAATATCCATGGTTCTCCATGAAAGAAAGCCATCTGAAAACAATAAAGGCAACTGACTGCATGAATATTTGATTTACTAGTCAGGGATGATCTACTGCAAAACAGTGATTAAAGACATTAAAACTTGTAGATTGTGCCAACAGGAAACAGAATTAAATTAAGTTTGGCCAGCCAAATTAGCTGTAACAGCACCATTGTTTTGGATAAGGGATCTCATTATATGGACCTCATGTTCAACTGGCTGCCTGCTGCATAAGTTATGACTTTAAATATCTACTCATCTTCATCTTTTGGATGAATACTAACAATATGAAACATTTGTTTCATTCCTCCTGCAGACTATACTTTTAACAATGAAGAGCACTATTCATGTACAATGTATAATGTGGAGCATGGCTTGTAGACCTTAGAATGGCAAAAAAAATATTTGTGGCACATAAAAAACAATGCGTAATGGGGTGAGACCTTGTGTGTTGTGTTATTCTGTCCTATTGCTTAATGACAGTACCCTGACAACCAATTTCCCATGTTAATGTATCTACTCCCTAATAGTGTGCAAGTCAAAAATGGTATACCACTGTTGTATTCACTGTTCCAATTTGTAGCCATATCAGTCCCCATCCTCTGCTTTGATGTTGGCAGCAGAGAGTACCATGCAACATGCTTGCGCCATCAAGGCTAAAAGCCCCCTTAAACCTCTGTTGCATGGCAGAAAATCTGTACCAATGATGGAATCATGTGTTATGCTAAAAAATATCTGCTGCACACAGCCTTCAACTTCCTCCACACTGTAATGCTGGTGAGTTCCAGCCAATAGGAGTTCAGAGAGTACCAGATCCCATCATTACCTTAGTATGATACAGAACCCCAGTATGGTGACTCATGGATATCTTTATGAATCACAATCATGAGTAAAAGTGGACCACAGCATTGTAGTATAAGGGAACATGTTAAAGTACAATAGGCCTTAATAAGTAGCTATACATATGCACATTGGCATGCTAGGTACCTCTATGTAGTTTTCGTAAAACTGATATCTGTGCTGCCATAGAGTACTGTGATTCATGTCTATGATTCATTGTAGTCATGATGGTAAACTAAATATGGTACAAAATATGCTTTTCTACATCAGTGCACTGTATTTATGAGTACCAGGGACCTGTCACAGAAAAGACATAAATAATTTAATGCAATTAAAGAACATTTGCATAGCATACATACTTTTTGTATATAATTCTGGATCTTAATCATCTGAAGAAAGAAAACACAATCAGTAATCAGCTGTCAAACAATAGATATGTGAAAGGCTGGAATTTACACAAGGGAGAACCACTACCAGGTATCACACACATTTCTTGTATCATAATGTAGGCATCCAAGTCTTCTCTTCAGATTAAGTGGAATGTTACCAAATACTCTGGTATAACTTAAAATGCTTTATTGTAATTTAAATAAAAGTAAACAAGAAAGGATACAAAGGAGGGCTACTAGAGGATGAAGGACAGATAAGGAGGCCAGTAAAGAATAAATCATGTTCAGAAAACAATGAAAAAATCTTTACAGTAGCATAAGAAATGTTTAGAGGCACCATACCAAAATACTTTACAAAAGTAATAAAAACTCTGACCAGATGGTTTAAAGGTAGTCCATAAAATGGTTGTCTTCTTTGAAGTCAAACCATGATTATTTTAGGTCATAGTTCAGAAGGCATTTAACACGGTCACTTCAAAACTTAATGGAAAAAAAGTACAATTTGATTTCAGTACTTCAAGACACACTTTCTAGCAATGATTAGAATTTTATAGTACATAAAACATGTGAAGCAGGCACACATGGTAGAAGGCCCATATACAGCTTAATATAATTTCACATTTTAAATTGCCTTCTCTTTTTCTCCTGTACCTACCTCCAACATAAAAAAACTCTTAACTAAACTTAAACCCACCAAATTAGCAGCAGACAACCTCCCAAGTGAATACCTACAAATCGCAGCTGATGCTCTGGCCTACCCAGTATCCATCTTGATTAACCGATCTCTGTCAGAAAATTACGTTCCCACACTGTGGAAAGTATCACATATAATTCCCCTCCACAAAGGCAGACCCTCCACAGAACTAACCAATTACCACCCCATAGCTATTCTCTCTCCACTCTCCAAAATACTAGAGAGAGATGCATACACTCTCAGGTCTCAGACTACCTCCTTACTAACAACCTCCTTTCCAATACTCAGCATGGTTTCCAGCCAAACCATAGCACCACCACTGCCTTACTCTCCTTTACTAACACTATCCTTAAGCATAAAAACAATGGCTCTCTCTCCTCTGCTACTTTCCTAGACCTATCTAAAGCATTTGACATGGTCCCACACAAACAACTTATCTCTGTCCTCAATAACCTATCCTTCTCGCAATCAGTCACCAACTGGTTTCAGAGTTACCTGTCTGACCGCCAACAATCCGTTGTATGGCAGAATGACATATCTCCCCAACTACCTATCTCCATAGGGGTTCCCCAAGGATCCATCCTTGGACCCCTACTCTTCTCTGTTTACACCAATAATCTAGCCTCTGCCACCAAACATGGCACACTCATACAATACGCAGATGACTCAACCATCATCTGTTCAGCCCAGTCCCTACCAAAATTGCAAAAAGTCACACAGGAAGCCTTTTCCTCTGTTAAAACTTGGTTATCCAATGCCCAATTAATACACAACCCAAACAAAACTAAACTACTCATCTTTCAACCCACCAAACATACTCAAAACAACTCTCACTTTAACATCACAGCAAAAGACAACACCACTATATACCCAACTGAACACACCACATTGCTAGGAGTGGAAATAGACAATAAACTAAAATTTGACATTCACATATCCATGACCATAAAAAAAGTCCACAAAAAACTAGGAGTGTTATACAGAAATAAGCAATTTCTCACCAAAGCAGCAAAGATTTCAATAGCAAATTCCCACATTATCTCCACCCTACTTTATGCCTCTCCAATATATACCAACCTAAGGCAATGCGATCTAAACAAGCTAGAGACCTGCTACAACAAAATCGCCAAATTCACCACAGGGACATCCTACCATACTCACCACTGTCTCTCACTTGCTGAACTGGGTTGGCTTGAACTCCCTCACCTCCTTCAGTGGTATCAACTCTCACTCGCCCACAAACTAGTAAACCATCCACTAAATGTCCCATCCCTCCAGACTCTATTCCAGCCCTATTGCACAACCAGACCACTAAGATCCAGCAACAAAAATCACTTGCAGATCACTAAAGCCAATAACTCTGCTGGTGAAGCACTATTCTCTTGCACCATAGCCAAATTATGGAACTCCCTTCCACTCACAATTACCTCCATGCCATCATGCACCCACTTCAAAACTTTACTAAAAGCACGCCTAAAAACATGCTAGCTATGCCCTTGCAACTCCCACTCTAATATCATCCACCCCATCCAACCACTACCTTTCTTTCCACTCCACTAACTACCTTGATTATAGCAAGCTCAGATGCTCATAAGCCTAGTATTTATTATACAGCAGGAACTTCTCATTGTAACATTTGTTAATGTCTGTTATGTACTTCACAGATAAAGATTCTAGTTGTCTACTGATGTACTATGTTCTTCATCTGTAAATATGTTGTAAGTAATTGCTATGTTAAATTGTTAATCGCTATGTAATCCAATGTAACTACTGTCTGTTTATTTTAACTGTGGAGCTTTTCTCCCCCGGGCCTCCGCTGAAAATGGACCTACGTCCAGTCGGACACTCCCAGTCAACAAATTTAAATAAATAAATAAATAAAATAAATAAAATTGTAGAAAAGTATTCTACCACAGCCCAGATATTTTAGGCTTATGACAAGTAGCCACAGTATACAGCCAATCAACATTAAGGTTATGTACCATTTGGACTACTAACTAAACTCCAAAAGTGTACCAAAACTATGGCTCACCACCCCTCTGGAATAATACAATGAGCCAAAGACAAAACCTTCCTAATAAAATGTTGGCATGGAATTTCCTAGAATCAAAGTGGCACTGTCACTGTGCCAGATATGCATAAGTCACTCCAGACTCTCTGACCTTCTCAACTTTATTTGTAGTTACTACTCAAACCCTTTGGTCTGCAAGCCCCTTTCATACTCCAGCCACCTAGAGCAACCCTACTCCCCCTGTTCTCATAACTCTATTCATCTCTTCACCCAAATGTCTTTCCTGACCAACCTACAGTCCTCAGACTATCCCGTCTTATGACTGTCTTTGCAGCTACTTATAACTGCTGCATTTTTTTATGGTATAACCCTTGTGTTAGTGTAATAGCTGCCAGCTATCTGTGCTCACTGCCCCTGCAATCAGTTTTGTTCTGTCTCTCCTTGTTAATGCAGTATTAACTATTTCAGTCTGATCAAATGTATTGGACTCATTTGTAATAGCATCTTACTTAAGTGTACATATTTTTTATGATGCATTGTGGAGGTTTTCTTTCTGGGCTTCTATGAAAATGGGTACTTCATCCAGTTAGAATGTCCCACTTAAATATAAATGAATGAATGAATGAATGAATGAATGAATGAATGAACAAGCACACAAACCTTAACAGAAATATCACCTCTCCAACATTGATAAGTGACATTAAGATTATATTTGTTTAAGCTATTTGGATTAAGAAAGCAATATGTAGAACTTTCTAAGTAAATAACTTTACATTTGAAAACGATACTGAAATGATGGGTCCAGCTAAAATTTGATCCTTAATTTTATGGGACTACTGATTACACAGCATATACTCAGGTCTCTCCCCAAAAGATTCCATGAGTAAATAGATTATATTTCTTAGCATTTTATACATGCATGAGGTAAAATGTGTTACAATATCACTGCACTTAATTATCATCCACCAGTTACATATTATTGTGCTAATGAAAGACGATCCGTATAACTTAGCACTTTCAAACTCTTTCTATTCATTCAAAGTAACCCCCCCCCCAAAAAAAAAATTATTAATATGCAAGTCAGAGTCAGGAAATCAAATAAATATCTAGCTTCAGAAAACAACAGTATTAAATTGTTCCTAAAGATTGTATACTACAAAGAAAACCTTTATCAATTAACCTAGTTATATGAATTCTAGAAATACTTAAATGATCACCTGTATTAGTTTAAATTGTTTTAATAATTTTCATTTTCTTTTTTTTCTTTTTGATGCTCTTGCACATATGCATTGTAAGTAAAATGCCTCTGATAGCCAAATAATCAGCAAAGTAGTTATTAACTTTCTGCTTGGATATAAAAATAGTAATTTATATAGAAATAAATGATTTGAAATTACCTTAATGCCATCTTTACTGATTATGTTATTAATAATATTGCTTTAAAGATCTTTCCAAAAATTATGTAATCTCTCTCTCTCTCTCTCTATATATATATATATATATATATATATATATATATATATGTGTGTGTGTGTGTGTATATATGTGTGTGTGTGCATATATATATATATATATATATATATATATATATATATATATATATATATATATATGTATGTGTGTGTGTGTGTGTGTGTGTGTGTGTGTGTATATGTATATGTATATATATATATATATATATATATATATATATATATATATATACACATATATATATATATATATATATATATATATATATACATATATATATATATATAATAAAATCATGATGGATATATCTAAGGTAAACTAATAACGTAAAACATTAAGGTTAGGAAACTCTACGACATCCACTGTGGAATTGATTCTACGAAAATACCAGAATATAAGTGAGGTTCTGAGTGATCACACCAAAGAGTGACTTCTTTGGAAATGACCAACAATGCATTTGATATAAAATCCTGAGTCGATGTTAGAGGATAACAGCATCATCTTAACAACAGAGATGTGAAAAACACATGTAATATACCAACCATTTAAATGCGTATTCATGATACTATTAAGGAAATTCTGACTAAAAACTAAAGCCTTGGATCTGAAAAGGGAAACATTAATGCCTAAACACTTACTGGAATCCATTTACCAGCACACACTGAAAAATTCAGAACATATATATTTTAAGTTCATTTTAAGAGTATAATTAATTAAAGGAGTACAAAACCTAATAGTATTCAGCTAAATGTTGAAAAGAAAGCTAAAACAATAAATCTAACCAAAATGTATAGAAAAAAGTAGAAAGAATAGGAATTAATCACTACACAATCAGTGTGTAGATGTAAGGTAGCATTTTGTTGGTTAAAAGAAATACAAAAGTGTTTAGTAGGTAGAATATAATCAAATAAGCTAACAATTCAATTCAAAAAATGAAAATGTAAGGTGAAAGTGGGCATCCTTGCTTAGTACCATACTTCTTGTTAGCACAGAGGACCTGTTTTAATGTAGTTCAAGAAACAGAAAATATAACTCATTTTCTATAATACTTGGAGGATTAGATAACATATTTTATATTTTATTTCACCTACTTCTATACTATCCTTAAGTCTTATTTCTACTGGATTATGTTTATTTTTTCAGATTTCTTTGCAATATTCACTTCCTTTTCCTACTAATTTCCTCCTTTGCCATTAGCCTTGCACTAAATGCTGATTTTTTTTTATCCCTGCACTTGTGTCCCTTGTTCAGATTTACCCATAATCTTAGGGTTTTTTTCTCTCTTAGTGTTTGTTTATAATATGTTCTGCTCCGTTTTAAAATGTCTGTGTCAACATGGCCTCCATTTGATTTCCTGATGTACTTCCACTCTTACCATAACACGGACTGCATATAAGATTCTGTTTTGAAATGTTTTAAAATCTATTTTTCCATAATTCCAAATTTCAAATCACCAAGTTTTAGTTATTTGAGGGTCTGTGACCCTCCCTCATCCCCTCAGTATCTGTTAGGACAGGGAAGAGTCCACCTCTATTTGTAATGGAGTTTAATTTAAAACATGATGTTGATTGCCTTGATGACTGACCAGCTGTAAATTTGGCACTGGTAGAATATGCTCAAAAATGTCATTTTTTGCTGAAGAATGGATTCAGAATATTGCAGACTGGGTTCAGAACTTTTGTACTTGATTGGTTTACTGAAACTAGAATTAATCTCTTCCCTTAGCAGTTTTCAAGTTTAGTGATTTCAGGAGCCTTTTTTCCATAATCAAGAATTCAGCATGGCTGACTATCCATTACGGGAGTCAGATCCAGCAGACCATTCATTACATCTTCTATTAACTTGCTACTACAAAGGCAGTCAAATTTACAAAGAATGTGAAATAAAAATGTTCAGGTAACATGCAAAACACAAAAAGGGACAACATAATGTAGTGGAAAGACAAAAAATAAGCCAGAATGTCTGTAAAATCAGACACTTTACATAAAGAAGAGCATCTCTGAAAATTAGGAAACAAAACAGTCCATGAGGCACAAAGGAAACATCTCTCCAAAACATGGTAAGAATTATGGAAAAGGCTGAGGATGAAGTAAAACTATCCTATGGTATTCATGTACATGGGGTGCATATTCAGAAATGTGTCTTGCTCCCTATGTGCAGTATGTGAGCAGGGACTTCAGTAATTCATGTAATAGTCCCCAGGAGACAAAGTCCCATTCCTGGTGTCTTGAGTGGCATATAGGAGCATCTGGTACACATTAGTGTATTAGATTCTCCTATACTTTGATTGCCCAGCATAATTGTGGGCAGCTGATACTAGACAGCATGCCTTGCCACCCAGCCACTTGAGCTACATGCCAAGGCATATTATGTAGTAGTTAGCTTACTTGCTAACATAGCACTTTATACCATGGCATGTATGACATGATTCATAAATGAACCACAGCTTAGCATGCAGGGGGTACTGTGGTCATTACTATATTATCTTAAGACGGGAGGGGAGCCATTACTATAAGAGCTCCCATTGATGAAAACTTGCCAGCATTATTGTGTAAGGGTGTGACAGGAAGTGGCAGCAGGTTTCCCTGTACCCTTGAGGAGTCAGTATGTAGTTCAGAGTTTCCTTCTGTGCTACAGAGGTGATTTTTTTGTTTGTTTTTTTGTTTTTCTGGCACTGAAGTGCTGTTCATCATTACATGGTGAACAATATACCATCAGATTAAGGGGATCACTGTGACTCTCAGTACACCAATATTATGCAGCCTGAATTACTATCCACATACAGATGGGATCAGGGTGGACTACACTGCTGCCGCCATGATGACCAGTGCATGACAGAGGGAGCTCTTTAATAAAGGATGTAGATTGTTGGTAGGCAGGGGAACAAAATCATACTAGAGATCTGTTGTAATTATGGTGCACTGCATTAGTGGATTTATGAATATGAAAGGGCTTGGTATGCCATTCTGTGGTGTACAAAATTCTATGCAATAGTGTAGAACTTTTATGGGTGTGATTCATTAAATGTAAAGCAAACATACTGACCAGATATTTTTGTTTGCAATTTACAAGGGAACACTGCATTACTGTGTCTCCAGCTAATAAAAATCAATTAAATGTTGTTTATGTTAATGCCTGTACTGATTAATGACAGTTTGATGAAACATCTCAATGCCATGGATCTACTAGGCATTAGGTAGCACAGTTTCACCACAAAGTAGTTCTATAAAGACAGCATCACTGATGTTGTCAACTAGTGGACAATTCAGTGATCAAAGGATGTCTTTCCATAAATAAGGTAATTCAGTCTGCACTGCATTAAGGGTTACTGCAAATTAACCTGCTTTTGCAACAGTTAAATTTCCATATACATTGTTGATTACTAAAATTAGAATACAAGCTCAAGTCATCAGTGGAACAGAGTAGGATAGAAGTGCAAACTACCAGAGAATCCTTCTTTTGTACAAGTGAACATTGCACGTTTGACAATTGAATGGGTGACTTACTACTATGATCTAATAACTGAGATTGCTTGGAGCTGGGGAGATATAAACTTCACCTCACACTCACCAACCACCAATAGCTGTTTGGAAAAATATAATATTAAGGAAGCTTCTACTCTCCCAGGCAAACTTTCTTGACTTAATCTTTCTTCGTCTTTCTTTTTAGATTACTATTTATCAGCATTGCTATTAAATTATTGTAGCCCATGAATAAAAACATTTTGGCATCCCTGCCTGTTGACCATGACCTCCAGAGGTATTTAGTCTATTTTCTATGTATACATTTAGTTCCTTTTACTGCAGGAGGTGAGAGGTGACTAGAGACAGCTGTCATCCAAGTAGGGTATTTTATGGTATAGTATTTTGTTTCCATATACTTGCTGGAGGGAGGGGGTGGTGAGTAAAATATGTTTTTCTCCTAGTAGCTTGAGGGTCTGTCTTCACCCTCCAGACTCGGGCCGTCCATTTTAAGGATGGATACTCATTATCCCTAAACTAGACAGCTAAATGTCAGAGTTCTCCCACTTAAGCTGCATTACCCACAATGCAGAACTAACAGGCTAACCTTTACTCTTGATATCTGGTACACACATAACAACCTGCTACGCCTTTCTCTGACACTTTTATACTGCCACACATGTCTGTTTATGGCTAGTGAAAACCGCTTTGTTATGTCAAGCACCTCCCTCTTTTCCCCAGTGATGCTTGCCATGCACCTGTTCCTCAAAAAGTACCCCAGTTTCACCTCTATTTATGCAAATACCTAGTAGACAGAAAAATTCTTTGTAGACTACAAATATTTCAGGCATTGACTCAGTTCTAGGACTGATAGTAAAATGTCATGAGTTCAAAGGCTGACCGTATACAGTTTTTGTAGAAGTATTGAGATGTTCCCTTTCATTTCAGTATGGTGTCTTGTTATTGCCAAAGATTCATGTGCTAGAGCCAACAGAAGAGATAAAAGGTAGAATCCTTATTGCCAAATCAGACTGTAGATGCTGAAGTAATATTGTTCTATGTTTAGTACAGAGAATAAATCTGAACATATCTTCTGCAGTGCAGCAAAATAGGTCTGTAGAAGCTCCCATAGGTCCAAGATTTAAAAAAAAAATAGTCCCTATATAATTTCTTGAATACTTTCTCTAAGTCCACTCCTATGGTCTACTTCACCTGCTGTTGCTGCAGTAACTCAGCATGTAGAGCAAGTGGCTTTGAGGTTATATATGATGAAGGTTGAGAGTTCAATTTCCCTAGGGGTTACATGTTGGGGTGGGGTCCCTGGTGGTTTAGTGGTCAGGATTTTGCACTCCTGATTCCAGGTCAGTGAATTTCAATGGATTTTAGAGCATCAGTGCAGTAGACTAAAGCTCTGAGCTGTTAATGAGCTGTTTCCTCTGCCTAGGTTACATGGTTTGATTCTTACTCCTTCCACCTGCATTTGCCTGCTATGTGACTCTGAGCAAGTCATTTAAACAGACAGTGCTCCCAAGTTGCACCTAAAAAATGATAATTTGTCCAATGAACTTCCCTGGTCAATAAATACATAAAAAAGCCTACAGACCATATAGGAAGCTTTTGTAATAAACAAAATCAACAATACCTGATGTATGTTATCTCTACCTCACCTGTGCTAGATAAACCCAGTTTGATCTGGATGCATTATGACTTCATCTACACCAGACTGTCAGTCCAGACAAATATTGTAATCAATATTCTGAACTGAAATAGGTCTGTAATTATTACAGCAAAAATAATCTTTCCCACATTTTTGAATCACAGAGTTTTTAGCATAATACCAAGTGGAAGGCAGAAGAGGAGTGTTTTCATTGTTATGAAAATGACAGAGCTGCACTAATTCTATTGATTGCTTCTGAAGCTGCTTAAGTAATTTCACTGAAAGTTAGTAAGGTACCAATGAATTTCCTGCTTTCACCTGTTTTATTGCTACTTTGTTTATCTTTTTAATGATCAATAACTGACATAGATGACTAAGATGAAGTGGGGTCTGCTGTACTAACAGACAAAGCTCTTCATAGATATTTGGAGAATGTATGCAGTACATGACCAGTAACATGTAGGTCCCTCCTGAAGTCAGAGTAGATTTGGTAACATTGAGCCAAAGTCGGGTCTTTACTTTACATAAAACTACGTTTATTCTCCATGGGGAAACAAACAAACAAAAAAAAAATGCATCCAGTCTTACAGAACTTTGTCTGTTCAGCTGTATAATTTGCAAATCTTATATTTCCTTGTTTGAAGACTTTATCCATATCCAGGAATGCCATATCTCCCCAGAATAGTATTAATAAACTAGGTAGTAGAAAAGTTTCCACAGGTAGAAAATATCATAGGAGTCTGATGGGGTTGTAATACAATTGAGATGACCAGTTATGACTAGTAGTTCCCCAGTGGCAAAATCCACTACATTATTAAGAATATTAATGGTCTATATAATACAATGCCCAGGAAACCAATAAGCAGTAGCAACTATTGTCAGCATTCCCTCTCAAATACATAAAATAAAAAATATTCAGAATTACTAGAAATGGTCTCAGCATGACCACTTTTACGTAAAGTGCAGTTTTTCTATGGGTTCATAGCTGAATACTAGGCTAATTGCTGTGAAAGGCTATTTTAAGCCTAAACAATAACCCAAGATCAGAATCAAACCCTGCACCTTGTTGTTATGTGGAAAAGATCTAAGCAATAATGTCAAACACACTACCATAAATTCATACAGTTCATAGGTTAGTATTAGGCTAAGGGCCCTTGTAGGCCATTTTGAGTCTAGTCAGTTATCCAATTTGAGAATCAAACCTTATACCTCCTGTTTGTAAGATAAATATCTTAACCATTATTCCACTGTATGACAAATTGATACCCCTTTACATTTACAAAGTTTGGCATGTTCCCATTTCAAAAGATGTGCATTCTTTAAGCATAGTGAATCCTGTGTCTTCTATTTATGGTGATTTATGGTGCCGATATGAATTAAATCATTTTGCCAGACAACGTATTCCATTAATATTACTGAACAACAATCTGAGATTCCAGAACAAAAGTTGATGGAAATTATCAAATGAATGACTAATCCTAAAATAGGGACAAACCATCTACCTCAGAGGAAACATCTTTGTCCAGTTACTCTCTCAAATCTGTATCCAAACATGTTTGTCCACTTACTGCCACACATGTAGCTACCTAAGACAAAGAGAAAGATGAACCCTTCAGACTATTAATACATTATTATGTAGTAGTGTTGAAAACAGAGACAGCCATAAAAATATTAAAAAAATGTATGTTAAGCAACATAAAGTCTTAAAAAAAAAAAAAAACAAGTAGCTATATACAAAATGGAAGTATGGGACTGGTCCCAATGATTATAATCCAACTGGATAAATGCCAGCTAACTGTATAAAAACATGCAGTGCAAATTTTTGGAGCATGGCTTAAAGGAAAAAAATGGTCAACAAGAAAAAAACATTATGAAGATAGGAATGATCATATCCATACATCAATTCGCTCACTTTGGACAGTACTCATATGATGTCGTTTTCCAAGCAGATCTGTTATCTGATGTAAATATTATATCACAAAGTCAGAGGGGTGTGTGAAAGCCCCCTTTTCTTGCAGTACTTTCTAGGGGAAATCAAAAGTAGCAATGAGTGACCCTTCCTTGATGATAAATTAAGGGACCATTATTCTCAACTCAAATGGTGCCATGTTTAAAAAGGACAGTACAGGCCCAAGCCCAAACTCCCAGTGGTTTTCCTCACACTGCATCCTATGTGGACTACAGAACTACCCATCCCAAGGCTAAGAGCTCTTAAAGTAAAAGCTATTGACTAAAGAATAAAGAAGGGGATAAACTGCAGTCCTCTACCTCCTTAGCAAAGTCACATTCTCCATTTATGTTCTCTCATAATGATTATGTGTGACGGTGAAGCTAAGATGATTATCATATCAACATTTCTAAAAGACAAAGCTATAATCATGCAAATATTAACAGTGAAGTTATATGGCATTAACATAACCTCAAAGCACATGCTTCCAGGTCTTCAAAAAGCTGCAGACTCAGCATGCTCCCCCCAACCTGCACACACCTTTTCCTCCACACAGCATGGATACTTCCACATAAGACAGTGAACTATCAAACAACAAAAAGCACAAAGAGTAAGGCAGGGGAGGATTGATATTGATTGCTCTGAATCTGAGTAGTAACAATATGGCCCAACCATTACAAGCGCATTCTACCCTTCTGACTCATGAAATGGTAATAAATGGTATAGCTTGTAAAGTGTCTTTGAAAAAGTAAAGTTTAAGGTGTCTTATAAAGTAAATCACAATTGCATGACTACACAAGAGTAAAGTCATATAGCATACAGAGTATAGACTTAAAAATGACCGTTTGAGGAAGTTATCTAGTAACCAACGATGTACCTAGAATAACTGAACTTCATAGTATTAAAACCTGAGTGCTACAACACAACAGATAAGTTTCAGGAGTTCATTTTTTTGTGTGGAAGATGGAGAAGAAGGGCAAAGAAGGAAAGATTGTATATGTTTCATTATATCATTTCTGAGTTATATAGAACACCAACAAGCAGTATATGATATGATCACCTCTGGATTGAATAGCATGACAAACCCAGGTTTGAGGAAAAAAAGTGAACAAATGGCAGTTTACAAACACCAGGTTTGTATACCACTGTAGTATGCCAGCTGAGCATTATATAACCAGAGAAAAGAGATGAAAGCGGCCTAACATGATAGTTCTGTGCATAGCTTGAATATAAGTATTCCCTGATCTTGACTGGTATAAGCCTAGGGGGTACATGGAGATCTAACAATTCACCCACTCTATTTTATGAGCTTCATTCTACATATATATGTCAAAATTAAAATGTAGTTTTATTATTCTATGGAACGTTTCATCATAAGAGTACCAAATATGCATTACTACCAACAATAAACATAGAAAAGGGCCCAACAATAAAAGTTTACAAAACAGTATTTCTCTTTGATGGTAAAAACAAAGTAGTATGTCTTTGTTGCTTGGTATACTGTATAAAAAGAGTAAACCTTTTCAATAAACAGCTTCTTGGAGGAGAGTCTTGCTGGAAAACATCTGTCCAAGACTGATGCACTATTTGCAGTTGTAGCAGGTATAGGTTTCCTTCTACTGGAATGCCAATTCTTCATTGATAAAGGCAGACTTTGAAGTGTCTAGATAGTGAAAGGGAAGCTTTATCTCTTATTGCTGTAAGACTAGAAGCACTGCCCAAAAGAATTATTCCCATCTTAATGCATAGAGTAACCATCAACTCCTACAGATATGCCCTGACCGTTAAATGTCCATCATTTGTTTTAACCATGTAAGTTTCTTGGACCTTGTCAGCCATAATCCAGATTCACAAAAATGATTATGGGTTTGTGGTAGGGTCAAGACTTAAAGGAAATCCATGTCTTATTTTTGAGTCAAAATCATAAATACTTAGTGAAAGAAACCATGTTGGTCTTGATTTCCAACAAGAATACTTGACATCTGTTTTACTTTAGCTGGGGTATTTTGTTGACAATTTCTCATGGCTATCTGGAACATTTTAACCAAATGTTTAAGAAAAAGGAACATGTCTGTTTGATCACTGAAATCTTTGTAATACCAGACATTAGCAAGCAGTTAGCTCTAAGTGCTGATTAGTATCCTGATGATGCAGCACTGTGGACTAACAGCAAAGGGTGAAACTGTTGAGCAGGCAATATTAGAAGTACACCAACTTCATTGACAAATACAGAAGAGCAAATGTCCCCTTTTTTCTGCAGTCATTATAGCACAATAATTATCTAAATGATCCTTTTGTATTTGTTTGTACATAAACTCTTTTCCTACTACAACAAGCTTTGCACTAGGAAACAGTTTCCTAGTACAAAAGCTTTTTCAAAGGTAATCTCATTAAAGCAGTATCTTTCTTAAGTCTAGGAGCAGGTAAGGAAGCAGAATAGAGACTTCAGGTGAAAGCAAGTGCATCAGGACTCCCCAAGCCTTCCCCATCCCCTAATAATGAGAGTCGTAAATCAGTTCCAGTTTTCATGGTCTTTAATGCTCATCTACATAACTCTGTGCAGCTGAAAGGTGGAAAAATTGATTCATGTTGACTGGCTGAAGGAAATTTCAATTAGTGGCAAGACTGTACAGGAAGAACTGCAATTTCCAAGATTAGTAGAGTGGCCATCTTTACATAAGGATGCCTCAACAGCTGATCTCCCCACCTCAGTAATGTATCCAGTGGAAATACTCAAATTGAAAAACTGATGGAGAGGTTTTGCTTAGTGGAACTTGGTGCATCTTAACAGGCATCTGGGGATATTTTCAGGACCCATGGAACTGATATTTTTAATTTTGTAAAATGCCAAAATGATTGGTCCAAAGAGATGTCAGGAGAAGTGTGACAGGTAGTGGGGAGGCCAGACAGGCAGGTGATTGGGATGACGTTCAACAAGAATTTACCTGCAAGAATATTAGCAATATCCTTGAGATCAAAGAAGGATGTAGCATTAGAAATAAGTTCAGTTCAGAACTGTTGTTTACTTCTAAGCTTTTTAATATAGCCAACGATGGCCTTATGGATGTTTTTTAATTAGTTGTAAACCTAAGTATATAGCTGCCCTTGAGTTTGCAAATGGCAAGTTTGAAATCCATTTTTAAATCCCTCACAAAGGCAAGGGTGGTGCAGTGGATAGCATTGTTGCTTCACAACAAGAGGTTCTTCAGTTCAATTCTCAGCTAAGGTACCTTCTGTGTGAAGTCTGCATGTTATCCCTGTTTGAATGGGTTTCCTTTGGGTACTTTGGTTTTTCTCCCACAATCCAAAGACATGCAGTAGGTGGATTGGACACTCTGAATTGACCATGGGTGTGAGTGTGCATGCAAGTGTTTGGTGTGGAAGAAAAATCACAGCAGGGCTATCCACCCAGCAGTGTGAATTTTGTCTCTAGATGATTGATACTGTTGGAAGTTACACCCCGACCCTATATGAAAAAATGGGAAAAGGGATTGCAGATGAAAGAATTAATTAAATGCCTTTTATTATGGCAAAGTGGCCATCTTTCACAGATGGCCTGGAGTGTTTTCTTTTCATTACAGACTTTGTTTATGTGATAGATTCACCATATGGATTTAGTTTTAAAGTTTTAAACCTTCAATTATGCTTACATCAGCCTGGTATGCATGCCTCAATGCATCTATCCAAGAGGGGGCAAAATTCAGAGTAGACAGAAGTCTTGTGTATATGATTTGCCTGAGAACTATGCCCTCTGTGATCATCAGTAAGCCTAGTAAATAATACTGACTTTAGAGTAATCCTTGAGGGTACAGGACTTATTTTGGACTGCAAAGCATGTTTTTGGGGAGAAAGTCACAGTAAGATGAGGGATATGGCAACCTAGAGGGCAGTGCATTTGTGGAAATGTTTGTAAGGACAAGCTCAAGAAGATAAGCACCTCTGGTGGGGATTAAGAGAATTTGGTCAAATGTATTGGCATTTATAAAGTCCAGCCATCTCTGCAGATAGTTGTCGTTTGCCATATATGTCTACCGGTTTATATGTGAATAGTTGAGGTCACCCATAAGAAAGATATTTCTTATGTCAGCATCCCATTATCGCATACATAAGAGTGTGGTTAAAATGATAAATTGCCCTAAACCAATTACATCAGGAAGCCTTAAAGTGTGGCTTTAAATTAACCTTTTCTCAAGTAAGCAGAACACAAGACTTCACTTTCAGTATTATTCCTTTTATAAAAGATACGTGTGTAACTAATGTTGCTTTCACTGGTAAATGTGAAACGCCTGAAAATGCATTAGTGAAAAGTATTAATATCTAACTATATGAACAAATACAAGTTATATGAAATGAAAAAAAGGTTAAATTCTGACAATTTTCATGAAAAGTAGTCAGGAAATATTTCTGCAGAAGAGAAGGTGAAAGGAATCACAATTATTGAAAAATGTATAGGCACATTGATATGTTAAATGCTTGGTTAATCATGTTACAATAAATACGTAACAGCAAATATTATTCATTAGCAAAAGATGCTGGGAGTGTTTCAATAGGAAGATGTTAACTTGCTATTATTTTTTCAGAAACTCTTACCAATTACATGGCATTAATTGACAATCATATGTGTACATGAACAGTCATGTGTTAGTCACTTATGTCTAGCTTGTACAAGATCCCTGTAATTATGTAACTGTAGCTGTTGAGTCTGCAACAAAATATGTATTGCCCCAAGAATGATTGCATTCTGTAGAATCTTAGTTCAAATACAACATTATTTATGGTATACAGTTGTCTGCTTGCATGTATTTATTTACAGAACATTCTCTGCACATGAGGATAATCCTTATCATGTACCATAGATCACATAAAACTGAACTTCTTTGCAAATTAGATATTAAAAAGAGACGTCACATCAATCAGGAGATTCCACTGCAGAATTCTAGTTAATCAGCCTCAGAAATCTCAAATAATGTAGCAGAAAGCTATGGGTTCTGCTCATCTCCAGTCAATAAGTTGTTAAATGTTTTTTGTTGAAAATAAACAATGAATTTATATGTGAAAAAAATCAATTGCCTATTGTTGTCATTTGTGTAGGAGTAGCTTAAATTGCTTTAATTAATAAATGAATATCCTGCAGACACTGTCACTATTTCTGAATATATGTATTCGTAAACCTGTACTTTTGGTGTACATCAACTTCATAAAATAGAAAAGCAGCCTGACTGATCAAATATAACTTCCTTGGTTATGGAAGACATGATCAAATTCAAATTAGTTGTTCAGCTATACTTTAATATGAGCAAGACATCCTGCATTAAGACATATAATCTGCATTGCATTAAAACATGCATCTGTCAGCTGATCTACATAATAATTGGTACATTGAACAAAAATGTACAATGCACAATGCAAAAATATGCCAGGAATTGTATGGATTGCTGTCACTGCAGCTTAAATTTCACACCAGACATATCCTCCTTTGACTTACAGAGGAAGATATGTATTTTTTTCAGGGTTATTTAGAATTCATTTGTGGCATTTGGATAACTTTGTTGTGTGTTTGGAAAACATCAAAATGTACGATTTGAAGATTATGACAATTTTATCCCAGCCCAAATGGATTTACACAATCTTCACATCAGAAAGAAGTCATGTTGTCCATTCTTATAGCTGTCATGGTAAGTATGGATTGGGTTTACAAACTTTCCATAAGTAGCTGAACCCATTCACTTTCTAAAAATTAAAGAAAAAGCTGATCTTTGCCATCTGCATGGCACAACTCTTTGGTTGAGGTGGCAATAGGTTTTAGGAAATATCCCTACTGCACATTCATACTTTATAATCATTTTTAGCATGTTTAAATGCTAAACATTTTTTATTAGAATTTTTGTTGCTGTGAAAATTTCTTTGCTATCCACTTGCCACAGAATAGCAATAACAAGTAAAATGGCACAGATGTAAAACAACTTTACATGGCTCACTTCCTTGTATTTTCTTGAAGTTTTATGGGAATATAAATTGGTACCTGAAGACAATATAGGAGTTCTGGTGAAAGCAGAAAATGCATAAAATGCTACATTTTCCCAATGGCTTAATCTTTGATGATCAAAAGTTGTCAACAGTTCCAGTATCTTGAGACATTCAGTTAACCATGGTTTAATGGCAGAGAGCACCATTGGTTTACTTACTTCATCTCTGCCACTTGCATATGATACACATTTCTATTCCTCAAAACATAGTACATTTATTATAATAAGGGTGATATGCAACATCACAAAAATTATCTACATTTCGCAATACGATAACACCATATATTTAATTTAGGACATGTTTTACTACAGATGAAACTTGTGTACTGCTTTGACATCATTTTATGAAAAACATTCACCTAACATATTTGGAAATGTTGTTGCATACATTGGTATTTTTGTATTATATGGTTCAAGATTGTGAAAAGCAAAAAAGCTTAGCATTATAGCAGATATTTACAAAATATCCACAATGAAATGTAGGTTCTACTCAGTATAATATAGCTTATTTTTAGAAATAATTATGTAGCAAGAGAGCATGACAATGTGAAGAAAATTACAAGACAACTTTGTCCTGAACCTTTGGTAAATTGTCAGTATCCTACTCTATCCCAGGGATTCATGAAGCTCGGCGCAAGGACGGTTTTAGCCTTGTGCCGAGCGTCCCCATTACAGATGGTGCAGCAGCGCCATATGATCATTTATGAGGGCATGGTGACGCACCTTTGACATGCACAGGAAATGTGTGTGAGCGTAGGGCGCATGTTCAAGTGCTCTATGGAGGCGGAAACATGCCCACACAGTTGCACAACCTACTATGCTTACTATTAGAGCCTGCCTCTAATAGTAAGCAATTAATTCAGTGTCCGTGGATACTGAAATGTATGTTAAGCATACAAGAGTGTCCACAAACACTGAAATAAAATCAAAGTAGTAAACACACAAGCACGTAGCAGAATGTTGAGCCTTGTCCCTAGAACTTTCACAATTAGATTCCCCATGTCCCTATTTTACATTTGTATTGCTTCAATATCGAAAGTGTATGTGAAGCGCTGTGTGTTTGCGCATCACTGCCCCCTGCTTAGCGTAGCTTACACATCAAAATCAACCAAATAGAGGAAAAACATGCGGAATTAACGTTAACGTCAATAGTGTAATGGTTAGAGCATCTGCCTAACGAGCAGGCATGCACGGTTCGAGGCCAACTATAACACATATCATTTTCCATGTGGAAAGTAATTTTGCTGTATAACCTACATAATAACATGTAAATGTGAACTGGAGTACCACATGAAATGTTTAACTAATGTCATGCAAAGTGGTACTCACACCATAGGCAGGATACTACCAGTGGGAATAACATTGTCGATCTGCTAAGTCTACTTTATAAACAATCACAGGGTAGTCCCAGGTGGGACTACCCAAAAATTGCTAGGATGGTTGGACCTCTGACCATTACACAAGCAAGGGCAGGTATGTTCAAGGACTAAATGATGGGAGAGCCTGATAATACATGGGTTGGGACACCTTACGTGTAGGGCCCCTAACGCTGGGGAGAGGGTAATGTGTGGAGGTGTGTCATGGCTGTGATAGCAACCGGAAAATAGATGGTTTGCATGTATGTCGAACTCAGGTGGGGTGGAGGAACTATGGGTATGAAATTATGGATCCAGGCATGTCAGGGTTGAATGGCCTGGTCTTAATTGGCCCACCTCGTGGAGGTCAACGAGTTCATTATAAGTATATATGCATGCACACATGCATGCATCTATATGTAGACGTACATTCCCTGTAACACATTCATTCCTTTCGCAGACATAAATAACATGAAAGTGCTCCTACAAACCTCGACAATAGATAGAATAATAGTATGTGCATAAGAGGGAAGGGACAAAACTGCTAAAATGTAGAAGTGTGTACAATGCCCAAAGTCAGTGCTGTTCTCAAAAAATCAAATGTGAGGACTTTCTCACACATGGAATCATTCCTGTGATCTGCCTGCTACAGCAACACCAATCACTAAACCGGTCCTAATTGTAAAATAATTTCGCCGAACCTGTACATTATTAGCTTTCAAGTGTAACGTGTGCATTACCACATAATCATACCTATTAATTTATTGTAGTGTCATGTTAACGGGAGTAATGATGTAATTAACTATAGTCTAATCTTGAAATAAAGACATGTGTGTCCCAGGAGGGACAACCCAAAAATTGCGAATAGTGTCCTATTGGTCACTCATTTCACCAATGTTTGTGGACTAAAAGTTTGGGATGTCTGAGGATACGTGGGGTGAGTCAACCCATGGGATGGGTCTACAGGAGTAGGGAGTGGCCAATGTATACTGGTGTGGATACACCGTGTATCCAATTGGAGAATGGATGACTGCTGTGTTAGTGTAGTGTTGGGGTGGGTGTTTAGGGAACTAGGAGTCATGGGTATATGGGTATATATGCAAATGAAGCAGCACAGAAATAGTGTAGTGGTTAGAGCATCCGCCTAATGAACAGACATTCCTGTTCCGAATCCCACTGCAGCACATACCATTTTCCATTAGTAATCTGTATATGAACATATTTCGACATCTGTCTGCTGTAAAACCTGCATAATAACAATTAAAAGTGAACTGGAGTGAAGTGTCAGTGACATAATGAATAAGGCACTAGTAAGCAGGTTTAAGCATAAATAAGCACCAGTAAGCGTGTTTAAGTGTGTCTGTGCAGGGGTATGCATTGCCCCCTTACATATACATATATATATATATATATATATATATATATATATATATATATGTATATATATATATATATATATATATATATATATATATATATATATATATATATATATATATATATATATATATATATATATATATATATATATATGTATATATATATATATATATATATATATATATATATATATATGTATATATATATATGTGTGTGTGTGTGTGTGTGTGTGTGTGTGTGTGTAGACATACACAGATATACAGCTATGATAGGAAACAGCACACAAGAATAACATATGTTCACAGGCTATGCCAATGGAAGTGAGGGGCCCAAGCAAGAAACATGTAGCATGACCTCCCCCCCCCCCCCAGCCAGACAGAGGAAACATACACACAAACCCGTAAACAATGTAATTAGTCCACTGCTCCCAAGACCACAGGCAGGATACAACTGGGGGGAGGGGTACATAGTGCACCCGTGAAATCTAATCTTGGAACACAGACAGGGGACGCCCCAAAAATTGACATATAACCAAAAGAAGGTGATACAGCGATCATTTTGGTCGGGGTGTGTACATACCTGAAATACACGGGTGGGAAAGCCTGATGACCCATGGGTCGAAACAACGTATGACATGGGTCCCGTGAAGTGGAGAGTGGGCAGCGTGTAGTGGTGTGGTCAGACCCGACCAGCACCCAGAGTAAGGATGGATGCTGTAGGGGAGGTGCGGGTGGGGGAACTATGGGTAGCTAGTTATGGGTCTAGGTGCGCAGGTGTTGGCTGATGTGGGTTTATATGGACAGGCCCAGGGATGTAAGCAAAAGTGTTCATTGGGCAGAGGCTTCGTCCATGAGTTCCACTGCAGCAAAGTGTAATCTACATGGCAAGGAACGGAATAACCAGGTGTAGATGTATATATGTAGAGGTATGTGTGTGTGTATATCTACCCATAGCTACATGGAGATATACCTCTCCCTCTCTGTAGTACAAATGTATACATACAGAGACAGAATACATATACATACCCACATATAGATATATGCATATGCAGACACCCATACACCCATGTGTCGTTAGCTATATATAGACAGCAATATATGAATATATACATGTATGCATACATATACAGATATATCCGTATATAGTAATATATATATATATATATATATATATATATATATATATATATATATATATATGTGTGTGTGTGTGTGTGTGTGTGTGTGTGTGTAAATATAATGTATATAGCTAGGATATGATACAGCAGTTGTTGTATCTTTCGGCTTTTCCCGGTTAGGGGTTGCCACAGCAGAACTCCGGTCCGCTAATGATTGGCAGTAGATTTTTACGTACTGAGTTGCCAGCCCTGATGCACAACCTTCAACTAAGGTACGCCCATTCACACATGTCTCCACACAGAAGACGCTTTAGCTGAGAATCAAACAGGACAATGTCTTACTGTGAGGCAACAACGCTACTGTAGCACCACCGAATTACATATGTTCACAGGCTGTGCATATGGGGGTGAGTGGTTCAATCAACAAACGTGTAACATGTAGCATCAACCTCCCCCCCAGCTAGACCGGTGTAACACACAGACACACAATAAAAGTAAACACACCACTGCTTCCCAGACCACCGTCAGGATACTACCAGTGGGAGAGACCTGCCGGGTCTAATCTTGAAACAAAGACATCAATGTCCCTTGTGGGACACTCCAAAAATTACTGATCATTGGAGTCAGTTCCTGTCATGAGTCATCAAACCAGGCTGTAGATGTACATGGACTAGTAGGTTGTGCAATCCTGATAACTCATGGGTCGACACAACGTACGACATGGGTCCTGACACATGGAGAGTGGGCAGTGTGTAGTGGTGTGGTTAGAGTCCACCTGCACCCACAGTAAGTAAGGATGAGTATTGTATGCAATTATGGGCCTAGGCGTGCAGGTGTTGGCTGGCGCAGTTGTATTAGGACCACCCCAGAGATGTAAGTAATATTCCGAAATGGGCAGAGCTTATGCCCATACCTCTCAACCCCTAAGAGCAAATCCACTGGACAGGACATAAACCATTGGGGGAACAAATAGGGACCATACCTCTCAACTGTCCGTGATTTTCAGGGACGTCCCTGATTTTGACTCAAATTTTAACTCTGTCTCTCTTAATCCCTCCTAAAACTAGTGACTTTTGGAGGAAAGGTGGTGAATTACACTTAATGAATAATGACAATAATTAAGTGTTATAAACTCCTTTTACTTCAGAAAATGTGTATTAATTCACATGCTCTGATTCTGTCAATGTTTCAAGTTAATAGCGCTAATATTTTAAAAGTGTCCCTGATTGTCCCTGAGTGTTTCTTGACTTGTCCCTGATTCAGTAGAAATTCATCCCCACTTGTTTGTGAGGTCTGATAGGGACGGAAAGCACATATTCCACTTACAACCTTAGAAAGCTGATAGAATAATAGGTATGCATTAGCATGACTCGGCTGAAGGATGTGGGGTCCTAAACCCAATTACTTGTCTGTATTGAATGGTGTCAGTTCTCAGGTATTTGCCAGACAGGTGCAGAATGTAAGAGGAACACACCAATAGTATGAAGCAAACTCTGGCCAGGCCGCGGATTCCATACAGTCGGCCGGCATGCTTACGCCTAATGGGCAGCCATTCCCGATATGGGTCCCACCACAGCACAGTCCAGTTTAAATGGCTAAGTACGGTATGACCATATGTGTCACTGCATAACCCACTACACAACACCTACAAACACATGGCCGCAACACCCCACTGTAGGCATTTAAGCCGATGTAATAGGCATCAGAAGGTATTATCGTAGTCCTCACCCCCACCCAGGGGTGTGAGTGTCAGATGCAAACACCAAATGCAGTGCATTTGCAAGTGCAGGAGCAAGCGGGTGTAAGCCTGTTTGGGTGCCGGTATGTGAGTATCACACTGGTGAACTAATGTAGAGCCTAAATGAGTGTAAGAAACTGTATCCGGTGGTTAGCATTGCTTAGCTTCATGCAAAGTCATGCACACCCGCTCACAACTGCTTTAAAGTGCCTTAATCTGGAGCATTTCTCCCCGGGCCTCCACTGAAAACAGGCTCTGTGGAACCTAGTCAGACATTCCCGGTCAACAAATGTTAAATAAAATAAAATAAATAAATAAATAATCACTTTGTACCCAACAGCTCGTGTTCTGGCCGGCAACAAAATAACCAGCCTCTGCAAGGCTAGAACTCTGGACCCTGCACATCACAGTCATAGTGGTAAACCACTACGCCATGATAGCAATACATATAAAGGAGGTATCAGCAAACTAATCCTCACAACGGGGAAATCAAATCAAATATGTGAACTGAATCGATGTACAGTGTAATGTGCTATAACCTGCCACAGACCATAAATATGTGAATTGGAGTACTGCAGTAAACATGGAGTTGAGGTATCACTGTAATAAAGATATAAAGTCCCCAGGACCCCATACAGTGTATGTACACATGAATGACGGATACCAGACACATATATAACCTGTAATGAGTAAGACTTCGTTGACAAAAGTCAAATGTAATGCTAGATAACCAATAAGCAATGCTAACCACAGCACAGCCCAACTAAGTAATTGTAAGCATTGTGTAGGGAAGCCAATACAATAAGCCCACAGGTACACCTCTTTAAGCAGTGCCAACCTGAAGTAAGCAGGTGTGCCCATAGCTTAGCCTCTTTGAAACCGGCCAGTTATGGAAAAGTGCAAGAATCCGGCCCTACTTATACCGAAGAGGTAGGAATACATTCATAACTGGTTGTAGCATCCCTCTGCATGCAGAATGGCTGGTGTGGGAGAAGGCACTCGCTTTATAGCACAGTGCTGGGGCATCCAGGAGTCCAAATTCATGGTATGGCTCCTGGTAAAGCACCATAACAGGAGACTACTGCAGGGCCAGTACCAGGGCTCGCAGTACAAAACGGAGGCCTGGGACAGTCTTGCCCATGACCTCACTAGTGCCACAGGTATCTCCCGGACTGGTGAGCAGGTCAGGCACCACCATGCAGACCTGAAGCTGTGGAGGGGGGGATGTCCTGGAACAGTGGATCCAGGAAGCAAGGTAGATGCAGAATGCCCCAGAAATGAGTAAGTACTCCTTCCACTATGTAGTTAATAATTGCCTAGTTTGTGTATACTCTAGATAGATATGGCTAAATATCACTGTACTTCTCTGACAGCTGCAGATGACCATGCTGTGAACCAGTAAGACTATGATGCTAGGCTGTAAAGGATGCATCACGAGGCAGGTTAGTAAATAGACTGCATGTACTGTTATAACAAATAAATGTAAGAGCCTCAGAAAGTGTTGTACCAGTATACAGAATTGTGTAATATGCTGCGAATAAAGGTGTAATCCCTGCATTGCTTCTGTTTACACTGCAGCCATATGTTGTTGTACTGTTGCAGTTATTAAATAGTACTGTTGTAGTAAGCAGTGTTACCCACACTGTGGTATGCAGATAAAATGTGAATGAAGTGCTGTATAACAATGTTGGAAGTGCAAACAGGTCAGTCATATTAGACAAAATACATTGCAAAGCCTCACAACAATTGCCTGATAGCATAGTTTACAGTTATCTTAACTGTAATGCTTTAGTCACACACAGCAGGGCTTTGGATCCCAGGAGCACTAGTAAATTGCATGCATAATCATTCCACACAACTGCACACAGTTTGTTAGAATGTTCAGAGAGAAAGCTGTATGCATATTTGCACTTAACAACTGTACAGATTTTGCTAGAATGCTCAAATAGAGAGTGGTATGCATATTCATACCCCTCAACTGTTCCAATCTGCCCAGTATGTCCTGATAAATGGCCCACATCACCTGCCTTTTGCCCTGTTCCCCTGACAAATTAGTGTGATGTTACAAGAAATGTAGGCAGCTGCTAATGACATATAACCGATAGTCAGAGAATATACATGCAAACATACCTATCATCTCAGCATCTCACCCAAAGTGTATGAGAGCAGTCTCAAAACATGTTGCATTAACACCTGCAACTTGTCAAGCCTGTACGTAAGATACAGGTCCCGTACATACTACTCTACAAACATACCATTGTACAATATAACGCCATTGGATAGTGTAATAATACATGTAAGGGACAGACCACTGCAGTGACTATGAATGCTGTGAAAATACAAGGATTTAATAGTCGTTAATTAAACTCTCTTTTTCTCTCACCCCTACCATATGTGCAAAAATGACCGATTTACACAACTCATTTGGTATGTCTACACTCCTAACCTTTGTTGAGACATATGTCCTATTGTTTTATAAATATTCACATCTGTTTCTATGCATGTGCCATGTTAAAATACTCCCATATTGGTGGCCTGTTGCCATCAATGAAACCTGCATGTTGTTGTAATGGCCACTGTTTACCCATATATGCATGTGTTCCACCTGCTGTGCAACTATTTATATCTGGTGCCCTGGGTAATGGGAATATCTATGCATGCTGCTATAACTAATCGTGAATGCTGTTGACTATTACTAACTCATATCTGCCTTAAATATGCGACAACATAGCTCGTATGGGAAGGCCGGTCCCAGCGGACCCACCTGTCCAACCTCAGCTGGCCATGGCAACAGGCATCAGCACATCTGTGGCCCAGCCTGGGACCTCTTCATCCGTTGGCCCTGCACCACCTTCGGGTGGAACCACCACAGGAAATGGGGCTCACCCCCCCCCCGGGACTGGACAGGAACCTGTCACCCGTGGTACAGTCCAGGCTGTGGTGCATAGGGAGCTCGACAGGGAGATTCAAGACCGCCTACGCCAGCTTGAGGGTCGTGTGGCACAACTAGAGGGTGAGCCTGCTTCTCCTGCATAGCCCCAGGCACAGACACCCACCTTCTGGGCTGTGAAGGTGCAGTGGTGACTGCCCATTGGTAGGGACCTCAGTCCCACTGTATCTAATTGTGGGCTCATGGGCTTGCGACTTCCAAACACCCCTCCCCGTCCAAGGTATTTCCTCCCCACATGTGTCATATACTGCCCCTGTATGCGTCTTGTTTGTCTTGTCTGTAATCCTACCCAACCTATCCTCCCTGATCATACCTACTCTCCTTCCCCAACATCCCACTCTCACCTAAAAATAAAAGAAAATAAGGGCAATCTGTTCCCGCAAAAAAAGCACGCCCCATACATAGCTGTCCATTTCGCACATGTGTCCACTGGACACATGTAAACATTTCTAATTGGCATCACAACATACTATTATTGTCCTCACCCCTCTCTCAGGGCTGTGAGTGTCCAAATGTACTGCCAAATTTATTGCATATACACAGCCATTGCTTTAGAAGAAATCGACAGCTATGGACCTTCCCTACACCCTTTCTGCACATCCCTAGCTACCTTGCCTACTGTCTCTCCCTCTTTGTGCCCCTTTTTCACCATTTTCCTATCACCCCTTTTTTCTTTTCTTTTAAAGAAATTAGTGCGGGGGTAAGCAGAAGTAAGCACTTTTAAGTAGCAGTGAGCGGGTTTCAGCCTGTTTGCGCGGGGGTAAGCACTGCTTACACAGGTTAAGCAATCAGGAATGTAACTGAGTGTAAGGAACTGTAGCCAAAAGTAACCACTGCTTACCGTCATGCAAACCCGAGCACACCCGCTCACAGCTGCTTAAAAGTGCCTTAATCACTCATATACAATGGCCCTTGTTCTGCCCAGCAACAAAATAAACAGCCTCTGTAATCCTCGAAACCAGGACTCTGCACACCACAGCTAATGTGATTTACCACTAAGCCATGGCAGATATACAGACATCTCATGTTATCACAAACATATCATCCAGCACAGTCATTCAACAGTATAGGAAATATATTTCATTATGTAGATGTATGTGCGTGTGTTTATGTCCAGATATATCTACATACATAGATATAGATATAGATATATATATATATATATATATATATATATATATATATATATATATATATCAAGAACAAACCACGTGACAACAAAGCATTAAAAAAGAATGAAAAGGAAAACACCAGCAACTCCTGTATTATGTAGTGTTGTTGTCCTATGTAATATCAAGACTCCCTCAGACAGACATGTGTCATTAATACACGCAAACTTTTGTACATTGCCCAAATACATTACTTTGAGCATTTTATTTACATTAACAAAACAGTTCCTGTCCAATCATAATGTGAGAGCAGTATTCTTGCATGGTGCTGTGTGCAACATCATCATCATTAAAAAATAAATGGGGTAACCATAGAGGGACCGGTAGTGTTGTGTGTACACTGGGGTTGTCTGCATCACGTGTACCTGGAACCTTTAGGAGTCATCTGCATACCAGGATTGTGTGCCTGAGAGAGGGGTGAGGACAACAGTAGCATGTTGCGATGTAAATTAAAAAAGTTACATGTGTCCAGTGGACACGTGTGTGAAATGGACAGCTATGTCTGGGACGATAGTTGTTCTGGGAACAGATTGGCCTTTTGTTTCCGTTTTTGTAAGGTGAGAGTGGGATGTTGGGGAAGGAGAGTAGGTATGCTCGTGGAGGATAGGTTGGGTAGGATGACAGACAAGACAGCATACAGGGGCGGTATATGACACATGTGGGGGGGAATACTTTGGACTGGGAGGGGTGTTTGGCAGTCACAAGGCCATAAGCCCCCAAATGGAAACAGTGGGACTGAGGTCCCCACACATGGGCAGCCACCACTGCACCTTCACAGCCCCAAAGGTGGCTGTGCTGGGGGCTGTCTAGGAGGGGCAGGTTCACCCTCTAATTGTGCCACTCTGCCCTTGAGCTGGTGTAGCTGGCCTCAAAACCCCTTATTGAGCTCTCTATGCACCACGGCCTGGACCATACGATGGCTGACAAGTTCCTGTTTGGACCTGCTCCCGGGGGGGGGGGCAAGCCCCATCCTAAGTGGTGGTTCCACCCGAAGGTGGTGCAGAGCCAACAGAGGTGGAAGTCCAAGGCTGGGTCCCAGACGTGCTGGTGTCTGGTGCCATGGCCAGCTGAAGTGGAATAGGTGGTTCCGCCGGGACCTGTAACCCCATACAGCCTATGGTGTTGCAGTTTTAACACAGATAAGGCTTAGTAATACCCAACAGCATTTAGGATTACTTACAACAGCATGCATAGATATTACCATTAACCCAAGACAACAGCTGTCATACATTTGCAGAGGGAGCACAACACATGCATATATACTGCATGACATCTGTCCAAAGCGTAGATGACTTGTGACTGCAGCTATGAACAATGGCCCATTATTGGCATGTCACTGTGATAACCTCAGACAGTGACTATCATACCACTGTTTCATGTGATGTACGTCCAATCAGGGATGTAATGTCAGTAACTCTCATTGCTGTCACCGTGTATTGACTGCAGTCCTCACACTATGCTTCTGCAGTTCACAGATGTGTGTTCTGTGAGTAACGCAAGAAACAAATGGTTCCACACACTGACCAGTCCAAAGATGACCCTACAGATGGGGTTTTCTCACAAACAGAGCACTGTGTTGTCAGTTATTAAAACATGCAGACTAGCCATTACCACACACAACCTGGCAGTAGTCTGAATGAAGCATAGCTACACTTACATGCTGTAGTCATGTCTGGCACAACACCCTCCTGTCTTTAGGCTGTTTTTCACAGTGTATGTTGTTTGAGGAATATCCAGATTTCATCTGTGATGCTGTTTACCAAACACCAGATCCGGGTTCCACTCACAGCGACTGTCATGGGCAAACACCAACATGATGTTCCTAGATATTGTACTGTGTTTCCATGCAATTGGGTATGGGAATGTCACCCCAGCTGTTCCACGTGCAATCAGCTAAAGGAGGACTGCAATAGGTGCAGAGGCCATCACCTGATCATGACCATCACTTACAAAATGCAAGCTGCTGCTGAGCAGGTGTACATCTCCACATCCATCAGAGGGTGTATGGGAGGGACAGACAGAGGCAAAGTACATCAGAGAAGGGCTGGGAGACTAAAACCTAAGCATCTTCTGTCACACACCTACCAGTACAGGGGTTCAAACCCCTGATTGTCTAGCCATTACTATTACAAGTGCATGCAGTTACTCCATGTGCCACATAGCTGACATGTTCGTGTGCTGTAAGAACATATATGTGTGCTGGTGAGTGACATCTGCAACAGAGATATAGTAGACATACATTAGATGTAGCACACATGGCTGTCCACATGAATAGATGTCATTGTCAACACAACCACACTCTCTAAGGGATTAAGACACATGGGCACACTTTGGCAGGCTCACAAATACACATCATAACAACTAAGTTTGCCACACTGCAGTAATGCAAAGGTATTACATGCACCACAGGGAATATCCTGAGGTTCTATGGGCTAGGGCATGTGAACGTGTCTGATATCAGTCAGTATGCCAGTTGGAGTTATACTGGGTGTGACTGTGGTTGGGAACACCATACCCCACACGCAGACACAAGGTGCCAGTACTGACATGCATGTGTGCATTGCTTCATGGGTGTGCAGTTGTTGGCTGTGCAAGATGGCTGTACAAGGCTGGGTGAGGGGTAATCCTTGGTATCAGGCCACCTGACAATGGTCTGCAGTGTGGTTCAGGGGTGTAGTGTCTGCAATGTCCCACACAGATGGGTATTGTATGACTTGTACTGTCATCTTGGTTACCATTGTGTGTGGCCATTGCTTTGCAATGCATGCCATGTCTGTGTTTGATAGTCCTTGACATGGACAATGCCTGGGATGTGCATGTCCCACAATAATGTGCAGTGACATGTTTATGTGTACCTGGTTTTATTTATTTTATTTATTTTACATTTGTTGACCGGGCTGGTCCAACTGGATATATGTCCATTTTCAGTGGAGGCCCGGGGAGAAAAGCTCCGCACATCAGAATAGTATTACACAAACACAGGTACAACAGCATGTTTTGACAAATTATAACAGTACATTACATATTAGCTTACGAACAAGGAAAAAATACATTCCTATTTACAAAAAATACATTCCTAGTTACATAAGTATGGATATTCATCAGAAAATATATAAAGGTAAGTGAAATAGGGCACTTTTAAATTAAAAGGATTACACACACATTATTGTTAGTAAAATATTAATAAGATTGGGTGAGTGAGAGGATTAGTGTCTGGAGACAAGGAAGGTAGTTAGTCTGGCTTTGCACAGGTTTGTCTGGCACATGTTGTGTACACTAACTGTTATAATCAGATGTGCCAGTACTGGCCTGGTGTGGCAGGATCTGCTAATAGACAGCAGGTTGACCATGCACCTGCAATGATAGCATGATACAGGTATTCCCTGTTGTCAGTGGCATCTGTTCATACAGGGCATGTGTGTAAGGCATTGCATGTCCTTTGTGGATCACATTTGATGACACCACATATGTTGCAGTTGTCCAGTGGGGAACATAGTGAAGGCACATTGTCCGCAATTATGTGCCTATTGTCCTGTTGGACAGGGTGCCATGCCCTCTGGGGCCCACTGCAATCACACCATGCCTACTATCTGTCAACAATGTACAGGGTACTAGCAACATAGCAGGATATTTTAGGCAGGTGTGTTTGTGTATGACACATGGGTTCAGACCGTAGTCTGGGTAATAGTAGGGTTGCTTACTATGTTTACCAGGCCTTTTGCCAGATGTAGGGGTATGGTTTGCTAACCCAGTCTCTTGGCTGATTGAAATCTGTAAACCTCGTCAGGTGGACATTGTGACATATAATACGGCCACCATATAGGAAAACTACAAAGCCCACTCTTCAACATGTCCAGTGGTTAGACATTCACAGCCACCTCGACACAGGCTCTGACTTTCAAACACACACACACGCACACACACACACACACACACACACACACACACACACACACACACACACACACACACACACACACACACACACACACACACCTGCCATGTATCTTGGAAAAGTTCATCACACTATAGCATTAAGCAGTTATAGCACGCGCTATGGAGATTACTGGCCTACTCCATCCCCAGCGGTGTATTTCACAAGGAATGACATCAGCAGGTTTATCAAAGTAGAGCATTTCAGATTTCCTGCAAGTGAGTAGCCCAAAATGCATTGCTCACAAAACAGACAGTGAGACACACACAACAGACATGTGTGGATATAGAACCCATGACCAAGATCTATATCACTCTACTGCATGGAGATGTTATAGGATGCACCATGAGGATTACTAAGGAACTTGTTCCCCAGAGGTGTATTGTACAGGGTATGACATCAGCAGGAGTACCAAAGTAGGGCATTGTAAATGTCCTGCAAGTGAGTAGGGTATAATGCATTGCTGCCTACACAAACATTGAAACACACAGAAAACATACATAACTGCCATGATTGTAAATGGATCCGTACCACAGTTCTAACTCACACTCCAGTGGTACGCAGTTACAGGATGCGCTACAGAGCTTACTGGGTTACAGCAATCCCAGAGGTGTATTTCTACGCGTGTGACACCAGCAGGGTTACCAAAGGTGAGTTTGTGAATTGTAAGGAGTGTGCATACTCTAAAAAGCATTGTTCCCTTTTGAGGCAGACACACACACACACACAGTTAGCATGTCTGGGATTTGAACACCTACCAAACTAGTTTATCACACTATAGCATTCCGCAGTTACAGGACACACTACAGAGATTATTGGGTTACAGCATTCCCAGCGGTGTATTTCTAGGTAGGTGACATCAGCAGAATTGCCAAAGAAGGGAATTTCTAGTGTACTGCGAGTTGTACATGTCTTGTATCTGTGTGTACCCACTGCTTACTGTCACGAAAACACATTTACACCCACATAAAAGTGTCTTATTCAGTCCTAAATGACATTATCAACATATCTTGCAGGTCTTGAACCCTGGATCATGCACACCGAGATCACTGGACTTTCCACTAAGCCATCTGGGTTCCATACATGTTTCATGGTTTTTATAATACACATCTTACTACAGGTATTCCACAGTACTGAAAACAAATGGGACAGTCACTTTGTGTACATATGTACAGTACACTTGAATGTACTGTACTCTGTGAAACAACATAGACAAGTCTACATCTGTACAACTGTCATAACTAACTACATATATGCACCTACGGGATGTGTACACACATATTTATATACGCATATACACAGACACAGCTATAGCTATATATATATATATATATATATATATATATATATATATATATATATATATACATATACACACACATGTCTCAATACCCTTTGTGACACAGAAGGGATCCAAAGGAACTGACATGTACACAAAACAGAGGCATCTCTTGTTTTATAACATTTAAATCATAATCAGCTTTCCAGAGAAGGGATGGTTGTTGTGTATGTGGAGTTTTGGGTGGGGAATGATGGCTAAGAAAATATACCCCGGGGATTGTGAAGTGTGGGTGGGGGAATAATGGGCATGGACATACACCCCGGCAACCACTTCTGTGTCACTGCTTGACAGTGGCACAGGGAAACAACATACCCAACTGTAGTCGTTCTTGACTGTCTATTCTTTTCTATTCCTAACTATGTAATAATTTGTAGACTCCACTCACCACAGATGGCTACCATGGTGTGCAGCATGTTAAAAGACATAACACGTGTATGCCTGGCTAGAGGGAGTCAAACACACATACAAACACACACACACACACTTGCCAGTATTGTGCATACATGTCTTGCCCATGTAAAGGTAACTAGTAGACTGGTATGCAGTTGGGGTAAGTGCCACAGACACCATACAATTACACTTACTCTGATTCTGATTCTGAGCTGGGTGACATCACAGGACTGATTACTTGCAGTGGGGTGGGGGGGTTTAGCAGATGACAAGGATAAAGGCCAGTGCAAAAGATGGTTTCTCTTTGGAAAGTGCCAAAACTCACTGCCATGAGAGGATGCAGACACAAATACACACACACAGCCACACTTAGCCATTTGCTCACACACACACACACACACACACACACACACACACACACAGTTGCCAGTGGTGGGATCAGAATTCCTGCGTATCTACAGATCACTATTACAGTACTACGCAGTTACGAGATGTTCCACAGAGATTACACATTTCAAGGCAGTCAGAATACCCTTCTAAGAGTGAGGACAACAACAGGGATACTGACAGTTAAGATGTACATAGCTGTAAACCTGTGTGTTTAAAGTAGGAGTCCATTACAACCTGTATGCACAAACATGACACATCATCTGCAGGTAAGACATAGGTAGGCCTGAGAGGTATAGTTGTAGCACAACAAGCCCTGAACTGGAGTATGCCCATCTGTGGAATGGACAACTACTATCACTATACAGGGTTACAGTGGTCATGCTCATACACATAGAATCACAGGACTTGTTTGGATGCATTGACTCCAATTACACAAGGTGCCAGTGGGCATGCTCATACACTTAGTAGCACAGGGCCGTTTGGGATGCATCATGACTACAACTACACAAGGTCATATTGGGCATGCTCATACACTTAGAAAAAAAGGGCTTGTTCGGATGCACTGACTCAAAATACACAAGGTGGCAGTGGGTACCTACCAGTACATGAATACAACAGCCATTATGGTGTAATGCTCGGCTAGGTTTCACACATGGCGTGGGGAAGGTGTGGAATGTATCCCAGTGACCTGCTAGTCTGCTTACTAATGAAGACTGCATATGTGTACATGCATTGATGTGTGTTTAGATTCCATGCATGTGCAGTGTCTGATGTTTGAAGGTGACTGTTGTCTTAGTACATCATGCTGTTGCAATGCAGCCTCAATATTGCCAACTGTATATGGTGATATGCTCAAAGTACAGTAAGCTGTACTTTAGGTATGGACAGACGTTTGGACATGACTACCAAGTGGTGGGCTACTTTGCAGATGAATAATTACTGAGGACAGCTCACAGGTGTGTTAAAACCATTCCTACAATAACCTGTGTAACTGCTACACTATGGTTCTGTTAATTGAAGTGGAAGACACACAATGTAAAATGCAGTAAGGGTGACACTGAAGACAAACCTCTTGACACCTGTAACAGTAACACCTCCCATGTGCATATATTGTGCATATATCAGCACAGGTGGCAAAGGAAAGAGTCAGTATGCTTTATAGCACGTGCGATAGTGCTGTAACTCAGTAATACCCATCATGAGATAGGCAGGTCTTTGATTCACAGTACTGGCACGTGTGGGTGTGTGTGTCCCCATATATGTCACGTATGGTGGGGAATACATCCCAAATGTTTTTCACTTTCCTGAACACTGTGGTAGACATCAGTACAGAGTGAAGTGCAGAAAGAAAGGCATAGGCGGGTGGTTGAATCTCACACATGTCAAGTGTCTGTATGTGTGTGACGTAGGTGTTATCTTTTTGAATGCCACAGTGTGTGTGTGTGTGTGTGTGTGTGTGTGTGTGTGTGTGTGTGTGTGTGTGTGTTTGTGTGTGTGTGTGTGTGTCCGGTCCCTGGTGTGAGGCTGTATTTTACCATAGTGAAATGTTAAGGCCCCCTCCCCCCATCCACTCAATGCAATCTAGTATCCCTGTTGATGTCATCAATCTTAGAAGGGCATTCTAATTGCCTGTAAACATGTACACCTTGGGGTGAGGCTTGTTGTTACATAGCCGACTGATGAACCCTCCACCCCACATTTACTCACTGCATTCTAGTATCCCTGTTGATGTCCTCGATCTTAGGCCATTCCAACTACCTGTACATGTGTAATCTCTGTGACGCGTCTTGTAATTACATTGTACTATAATGATGATATGCACATAGGCAGGGGTTCTCATCCCTACACTGGCAACTGTGTGTGTGTGTGTCAGAGTGTGTGTTACTGTCTGTGAATCCCTGAGTATGTGGGTGTGTTACTGTGTCTGTGAATCCCTGAGTGTGTGAGTGTGTCTGTGTTTCTATCCTGTCATGAGAGCGGGTATTACTGCTTCCCAATGAGAAGCTACTTTTTCCACTGGCCTTTACCCTTGTCATCTGCTATACCACTCTTTTACCTCCTCCCCGCTCCAGGTAACTATACCTGTGATGTCACCCACTATGGATGTGATGTCTCTGAACACAGTAGCTTACTACACAGCTATCATAGAATCATAGATTATCATAGAATCATAGATTAGTACTAAGCTAACTGCCCTTGCAGGCCATTGTAAGCTTAGCCAATTATCCCTTGTGAAATTCAAACCCTGCACCTTGTGTTTGTAAGGCAAACACCTTAACCATTAGGCCACCCTCCCAACATCATGCTCTTGGATCATTAGATCAGTAAACATAATTGAAATCTGGGAGATTAAAACTGCGATGTGGAAGCTACAAAGTGCATGCAGGTATTGTCATACAGACCTGTGAGTAGTCAGCATTTACATATGGGACACTAACCGCGCGCAATGACATCCCCCAGGCACATGCAAGTACACCTGAAAGAGGAAGGCAGAACATCAACATCAACATGCAGTTACTGTTACACATCATTCATACTGTCAAATGTAGCAAATGCATTCTAAAACTGTACTACATGGTATGTCCATTGCCTGTCAAACACTACTCAACAATATTAATCTACAATTGTCTTCCTAGTATGTTCATCCTGTGCATCAGACCATATGAGCATGTCCCTGCACCGATGATGTGGATGACAGGGATGCAGCACAGGCATCATCATATGCACAGGGTGATAATGTTTGCCAGAGGCCTAGGCTACAACATTGGATGGCATCGTGTATGTGGGTTAGGGCCTTTGATATCATTGGGTGTGTGTGGATGTTATGCGTGTGTGTGTTGAGGTGCCCTACATTTGTTTCTGGTGTGTGTGTGTGTATATGCACACAGGTCTGGCATGTGGCTGGCCTACACTGGGGTATTATAGACAGCTGCAGACTGTACAGGGCAGGTTCCACAGTTCACGGTGTCTGGCTACAGCCACGTGACCTGCGCCTGCCAGGGGTTGCATGGGCACTACCAGGCAGAGGTCCAGATTGGGTACTGTCTGATGATACATGTCCACTGGAACCATGTCCCTGTTGGGACCATCCAGGACCATGTGCATGTGGCCTGCTGTGTCCTGGTGTGGACAGCACAGCACCAGCTGCACTGCTGCTGCTACTACCGCTACTATGGGAGCGGGCATGTGAAGTAGCATGTTCACGTAGACCTTCAACAGGTGATGTAGCTGGCCTACGTCCACGTGCCCAACATCTCACTCCTACCAGATGTTCCAGCACAGACATTCCATGCTTGAGGAATGACCTGCCACGGTCAAGGACTCCCACCATGTCACCCAATCATCTATCCAAGACATCTGCAAGATGATGGTGAGCATTTGCAATTGCCTGGATGTTGTCAATTAAAGAACAGACAGCAGCCCTCTGAAGCCTCAGACCTTCTCTGTTGTGCCATTCAGCATGTGCCTATGCCTCCATTACAGCCTGAAACATGCATCTGGTGACACTAGCTGATGTGCTTTGTCTTGCAGGGGCATGTTGGCCAGTGGTCCTCCTACGAGCAGCACTGGGCACATGCCTGTGTGGGACATCACCAGTCAGTTGGCTGGGATCATGGTGTGCAGGCACACCTTCCATAGTCTCCACACTTCCCTGTTCCATGCTACCATCCACCAACCGTCCTTCCTCTATGGCCACTGGTGATGGGGTATGTGTAAGCAGGAGGACTGTGTGTGGGGATGAGGGGGATACAGGTGGAATGGCAACCAGTGGCACAGATTCAGCCTCTGACAACCCTACCTGTGCCTCAATCATACTTTCATCATCACTGCTAGAGTCTGTGGGGACACTCACATCAGGTGTACTGCAGGAGGGCAACACACCTACATCAACACCTGTGGGGGCAGACAAGAACTGTACAAGTTATACAGCACACACACAGACAGACAGACAGACAGACAAACACACAGACAGACAGACACAGATAGACAGACACATGCTATGGCACCCAACGGCATGCAACATGCATGTGATATGGCAGATGGCATTCAGCTTAGACAATTATAGTGGTAGTTATACATCCCTGAGTTGCACATAACAGCATGCATGTGTTATAGCAGAAGGCATGCACCTTACACATTTATAGTAGTAAGCATACATCCCTGTGTTGCACCAGTGGGAGGGGTGGCATAATGGTTAAGTTGCTTACCTTATAAAGACAAGGTGCAGGGTTTGATTCTCACACAGGGGAAATAGCTAGGCTTCAAATGGCTCACAAAGGCAGTTAGCCTAGTACTAATCTATGAACATATGAACATGTGGGGTATGTTGCACAAAACATGACAGTGCGGTGCAACGGTGCATAGTGCATGCATTGTGTTGCAGGTATGGGGCATAAGCTACTAACAGTTAACAGACCTTCGCTGACCTTTGTACATCTGCCACTGATGCTTTGTGTTGGCCACTGCCCCTGTGTGTGAGGAGGATATGTGCAGAAGGGTATGTGGAGTGAATACTATGTTTTCCTGGGCCCTAGCTTGCATATCTCCCCCAAAGCAGTGCATGTCAGTTCAACATTATTTTGCCTACCCCTGAGCTGAGTCTACAGACAATGTGCATGTTGTACACACATGTTTGACATGGCTGTCCTTACTTATCAATGGTGCCACAGACCAGCACAGGTTAACAGTACACCAGCCTGATGTGTGGCATATGACCTTGCCAATCACATGTAGTATGACATGTCTTCTGCTGACGTGTTGAATGACATGCATACATGTGTAACACAATGGTGTCCTTTCAAATATACAGTAAGGTAATGGAGTCCCAGTGCAGGGACGTGTTATACTAACATGGGCCTTCAGCTGACGCAATGTTGTCAGTCCACCCTACAAATATTATGTGCATAGCCATTGCAGGGCATCATGTGGCTTCACTATTACTATACAGTGAGAGTTACAGACACAGTTCATAGCCATGACTGTGTTCAGATACAATAAATATCTAATGTGGAATGTGACCCACATCACTGAGGTGTATACACACTAAACCCTAATGTGGAATGTGTAACACAGGTCACTGTAAAGTATACAGATGACACCCCTGCACATCTGCAACCATATTACAGATGCTTGGCAACTATGCCCAGACATGGCTAACTTAGCAGTACTCCATGTCCCACATGCCATCTGTGTACCTCACACACAAGGAGCAAGCATGACAATGATGACTGACACCAGCAAGGTGAATGTACTGTATCTGTGGTCTGCTGTGGTTGTATGTGTATGTTGTGCAACACATGTATGTATTTGGATACTGTAGAGGTGAATGCTTTCATGTCGTGACACACTCAAGATGTTCAAGACATATGTGGTGGTTTTGATGTTATGCCTAACTAAGCTGTGCACAGGCCTGTATGATGTTTAGTGTTTCACATCTGCAATATCACCATTACACAAAGGCCATAGTTGTATTGTGTTGAGCCAATGTACAACAGGGTGTACACACATGTACATCATTTCTGCTCTGTGTGTTGCTTCACATCTCTGGCCATCCTCCATGGCCATGTGTACACATGTTTTGTCCAATGGTTGTGATGGGCATCTATGTCACATGTTAGTGTTATCCCATATGACATATACCCATAGATGTCATATGCTCCACTGAGGACAGGGTTATGCAGACAAAGGGTGGTATGTTTGGGATGTGAGATATCATGTTTTGCAGGATAGTTGAGCAGTGTTGCAGTCAGCCCACTACATGTCATGGACATGTTAGATAGCACATGACATTGTGTGACATTCATAGCATGGGTATAATACACAAGGGTGAACCCTGTGGGCTGGTCATACTCCAGCTCCAACACATCTAGAGTGTGTGCACACATATGCTCTCTGTATAGTACTGTTTGTATTCCCCACATGTGTAATGCTGATCTGTAGTACCTGTCCCTACAGTGAACCACACCTCCACCATTGTATTCACAGCTGTCCACACATCTGGCAATGATAGTATGTAAGGTTTAGTGTAGGTGTTTCATATAGTCTTCAATCATTCCATATGGGTAACCACTGTGATGCATTGCAGGTCTGACCAGTGTATATTAACAGGACCACCATACATTATGTGTACGTGTGTTAAATGGCCACATGGCAGATAGCATGCAATTAATATGATCTGTGCATTATCAAGCCTGGTAAATAACAATCTCACCTGCAACAGGCTGATGCCAGAGGTACCTAAATAGGAGTGTCACAGCAGTAAGATCATTATCCGCACCTGTGTGATAGCTACAGGGTGCAATGTCCATGTTAGCACATAAGCCAGTACAATAGACTATACTATGGAGTATGCACATCTATGCATACATAGAGTAGCAGACTATAGTATGTAGCATGTGTGCATACATGCCTTGCATATGATGTTACATTACATATTGTACAGTAGCACATGTAACTATATGAAATATAGGTGTGTTACATGTGCAGTAGTGACTTAGCAGGCAACTCCAGGCTCGGTGGTTGAGAGACACCCACCTCCACAATACCAGCTAAAGCTTGTGGATGGAGGTCTGCAGGTGTCCCCAGGTTGGCCAGTAACTCCTCAGTACGTGTGAGTGGGGGTTGGGTGAGTGGCCCCCCACCTGTTGCACCTTGTTCCCTGGCGATTGCATTAGCATGCTGTTTCGCCCATCTTATGAGGTCCATCCAGTTTTGGCGCACCTGCTGATACGTGCGATTGTGGCCGCCAGCATCATTTACCCTCCTGCGGAGTTCCTCCCACTGGGCATCCCACTGCTGTGCATCCTCTGGCACATGGCTGAAGAGTGTTACATGGTTGTCGAGGAGGTATGGGATGAGGACCTCATCCTCCAAGCGGGTGTATGGTGGCAGCCTTGCAAGTGGCATACCTGGAAGACATAATGATGGAGACAGGTCACAGTAACTCACAGAGTACAGAAGTACAGTTGAACATACATGTGTATCAAATTTATTAAGATTATAAATATGTCTTTGCAAATCTACATGACACTAACACCACTGACATGTTTAACTCACACACATTTGACACTTACTGGTGATTTGATGTTATCACTATATATGTGTGTATCACATGATGACATTGCTCATACTCCATGTGGATGTCTTGATGTTGCCATGTCTGTTTGCCTATACTGGAGTCTTTACCTAGCAGCACATGCCTGGATGTGCTCACATTAATGCAATAGACCTTAATGCTGTGTATATGTCACATATATAGCCATACACAGCCTTAAGGGACGTGACCTGTGACCTTGCAGACGTGTTCACAGAAAGTCTTACATGTATGTGTTTTGCCATATACATCTACATGGCACTGTACAGCTGTTTCGCATCCTGCCATGTATTACCCATGTTGCACATGTGAAACACATGGGGCAATGGCTAGCCTGATGGTATTTGCAGGGTTGGATATCAACTATAGCATGTATGGTCATAGTGAACTAGTAGGCTATATGCCCTGGGCCATTTATGAGCCTAGGCTGAAAGGTTACCTAGCTGTAGCCAGCAGACAGGTAGGTTTCAGTGGCCAGTTCAAGCAGTGCCACAGAACTGAACCACAGGGTTACTGATATATTTGCCATGCGGTCCTCTCACCATGTCACAAAGAGGGGCCATGTGCAGCTTTGCTGGAAAGGGATGCATAGTATGGCAGGAGTATGGAAAGTGTATGGGACAGAGATCTGTCAGGCATGTTGTGATCCTTGTACTAGAAAGGTGGATGTCTATGAAGTATGTGTTTATTTGAAATCAGGATGTGTAAGTGTAGCATGTCCAACATCTCTGGGTTGGACATGGCTTTATTCAGGGCAGGCATCATGCTACATAGTGGAGCTAGGGATTGGGAAGGCCAGTGTAGGCCATCTGAACATGGCCAATAACCCTTAAAGGAGATATGTGATCTATTATGGGTCACTTGAGTGTTGAGTATGGCTGAACAATGATCTCTATATTCATGGATGGCACCCTGTCATGATTAAGGGTGCCATGTATGACTGCCTGTCTGGTGTGGTGAAGTAACTATCAAAGGAAAGACTACTGTCCAGCTGCATCCCATACACACACAGTTTCCATTATGTTGACCGCTGCCTAGGTGGTAGTTCATGGGTACAGGGTTTTTAACATAGGGGATGACAATGCAATACTTAGCTGTTGGATTGTGGCCATACGTCACACACCACACATCGACTCACGAAGGCCCTTCTGTATGTTGACCGCAGCACACATTGAGTCAACTATTGCTCCTAGATCATAGTCATTTGCAAACATCAATAGGCAGTTGCCTTCTGTGTTAGTCTGTGTGGTATAGATAACAAAGAGGGGGAGTACTAGGAATTAACCATGTATTACTGTAGCTGGCACTGGTTTGATGTGCGTGTATTAGTCAGACACCTTCTGTAGTGTTGGTTCTGCCAGCAGTCCAGTTGCCAACCACTCATGTGACATAGGAATATACACCTAGTATACTGAGTGTAGCTGGAACACGGTATGGGTGATGGTGTCCTAAGACTTGGCAAGGTCATGATATGCTGTGTGAATCAAACTTACTGTCATCTACATCTGTACTGACTACATCAAATAAGTTGATCACGGTTCATGGCCTTACAGACCAGACTCAGCAGGGTAGTAGTGCATTATTTCCCATTATCAGTGGTGTCTCCCCCTTTGTGGGGTGTGATAACTGTTGCTGTGCACCATTCAGTGTGTACACAGCCTGACATGAAGCTATGATTGAACATGATGTGTATGTGGAGAGCAAATTATTCTGACATTTCTGTAGGATACACCCTGGGATGTTGACAGGTCCCATGAAAGCTGTATGTATGGCTTTAGAGAGTGCAGCTTGTACCTGCAGATTGTTATTACAGGGGCTCTGTAGTGTATATGGATATATAAATATGTGTACCTGTTGGGGGGGAGGTGGGAGTGGTTTTAGGTTCTCCAAACCCTATCTGGATGAACAGGTGCTATTTCTGTAGGTGTAGTACTTCCCATGCCAGAGTGCTGTGAAGCACAGCAGGTCTTGTTGTTGCCATTATGATTCATGACGCAGCTATAGAATGCTCTGTGCTTGGCCTCATAATATGTGGCTGATTAGTTTCAGAATAGCTTTGTGTGGTTTTATATGGTGTATCTTCATCTCACTGAGGTTGACCAGGGATCACCACCACTCATGTGTGTTCACTCTTGCAAAAGTTACTACCTTCTGTGGTACACTTTAAGGCAGGGTACCACCAGTTTGCCTTCTTGTTTGTGTTTGGTTGAATCTTGGTTCTGTTTCAATGGCACAATCAATGCACTTAAGTGAGTGCTTAAAGTTCATTTGTATAGAATTCAGCATTTGCACAGGCATTGTCCATCTGCATGGGTGCCATGGCAGTCACCACTTTGCTCTTAAGAAGCATAACACTGGCTTTGGAGACTGACTATGTGTAGCATACTGTTAGCCCTGTTTGTGTGACTATGGTGATCCAGGTCATTGGGGTTGATGAAATCCAACATGCATTGAGCACATGTGTTGGTACATGAGGGGTCTTCCCAGTTCATAACGGAATAGTTGAGAGTAGCCATTGTTATGGTTTTCTCTCTCAAATCTAATATTAACCCATTACAGCACAATATGACAGTTGGGAATTCTGAGGCATGGAGGGTGTGTCGCAAGGTGCAATTTGGATTCCACTTTGGCACAAAGGTAGTTGCTCAGCATAATGCATCTGAAGTTATGCAAGTGCAACTAGTGTGGGGGTGCACATATCCTTCAGGAATATGGACACACCTGTGGCCCGTGTGTTCCAATAAAGGATAATTGGCAAGAGGTGAGGTATGTGTTATAACATGGTCATGCAGGTGTGCTCTCTGGAGCATTGAACCATATCTCAGTCACTGCACAGATATGTTCTCCATGTTAAGGATTGACATAAGTGAGTCCATATTGAGTTTCTGAAATGTATCACTGAGTAGCGATACCTGCAGTTTATTGCTTGGCTGTTCCTGTTACAGCAGTGGACTTCCACTTGAACTTTGCATGATGAAGGCACTATAGGGGAAACTTGAGCCCTAGCCAGTATCCAGATTCCCAGGGGTGAAAGGTGCAGGCCCTGTCTAGCAAGGCATTATGGTCTGTTAACCATGTTATCCCAGGCAGAGAGATACTGGATACCCTTTGCATTGCACCAGTGCATTAGACAATTGTGGAATACAATCCTTTTGCCCCTGTACTGCAGTATCATTCTGGCCAATGGCAGAATGCTACCCAGGCCTTGGGACATACCTGCTTGGGCTACAAGACCTGACAGTTCCTACATGTGTGTTTCCATGCAGTCCAGGCTACTGCATCACAGGTCCTGCACAACAACATGGAATATGCCAGGGCCATGTGTATAGTTCAAAAGGTGGTCTGAGTGTATGGGTATGTGGCTAATCATGGCAGACAGGCAGCTGACAGTATGTTTGCCCTCGTATAGCTTGGTGTGTAACATAGTGCTAGAGTTTGCATTCACAAATGAGTACTGTTGGGCATGTTTCCAGCCATGTGTGCTGAGGTGTGGCATAATTATGCAAACTATGTCATACAGTTTGTGTATTTTCTTGTCTGTCTATTCCAGCTTGGAAGGTCACTTGCTTGGTCAGATACTTAGAAGCCTCTGTGAATGTGTGTGATTTCTGGTAGTATGTGTGGGTGTCCTTACTGTGTTCTGGTAAGGGTATGTTTTGGTTGTGATGATGAGATGCATGTGTTAACCTACACCTCATGACTGTCCAGCCCAGTCATGGTTGTAGACTGGACTGCCTTCCAGCTTACCGCTGTAGCTGCATCCCAGACAATGTGTGGGGTGTGGTGTTAGGTGGGTTTGACAGTGTACATGGCATAGAGATTACATTCCCCCAGGGTGGCCACATACACAAAGCTGACATTAGTAAACACCAGTAGCTGACTAGTGGACATGCCTGTATGAGCATTCAGTACTACAAGTACCAAGTACTGTATTTTGTGTACTTATTGCTTATGAAGATGTTTTAGACAGTGATGCTCACAAATAATTACTTGTGTTATGGACGTGACAACACTGGCTATTACAGAAATATAGTAGCTACCTTTAGCAGCAACCCTCCTCTGAGAAGTACATCACATCCTGATAGTTGATTACAGGTGATGCAAGTGTCTACAGGTCTGTTTCCTTTTCTGGGTATATACTCACATATCCACCAGAACCATGAGCTCTGTTGGGCACAGACACCCACTCCCCAAACAGAATCATGTATCAGTAGTCTCTGCTGCCACTATCAACATGATCAGGATATAATCAGATAGTGTAAGCCATCACCTTTGAAGCAGCTATTACACATGGGCAGCAGTCTCCTACATCTTACACTCCTACTGCAGATGTTACACTGGAGTTAAAAATTATATGTAACCTGTTTCATTACCAGTACTGTGCACTACCTTACATACAGTATTTGCAAGTGGCTGTTAGGTTGGCAATGACAGGTTAGGCTACACAAACTTGAAAGTTCAACCAGTGTGTCTCTACTCTCAACATCCACTCTATGTAGGTGTGCACATAGCCATTTGGCCCAGCCCTGTAACAAGGGTCACTACACATTTGCATAATATGTACACATGCACAGCTGTTATTGCTTGCAAACGATACCAGAGAGGTGGATATTGCATGTGTTATGTGCATGGATAGTTACGTGGCTCTTCCAATTATCTTTGCTATCATGCTGCTAAACTGTCAGATGAATACAAGTCATATCTATCCTGTTATTGAGTATTGTAATTGCCAATAGACATAACTAATGTTTGCATAACATAACAGAAAGCTATGTAAAATGGACCACAGATCTGCCTAAAATACTGCACATTACACAGTTATTGGCACAATATCCCACAATGCAAACCATATTTGCACAGTAAGCCCACCTTTGACATGTTCATCTTACTTATACACCCATACATATGTCTACTGTTACAATATATCGACATATACTATCCCCTGTTATAGCACATACATGTTGGACCAACCCTGACACTGACAGTGACTGGAAGAGAAATGGTGAGTTCCAAGCCCATATATATCATCCCTTGTGGTGTATGAGGAGTTTGCCTTGTGACCTACAACAGTACACATATAGAATACTACAAGCATTACTACTGCTCAACAATACATCGCTACAAGATAGCTATTTCCACTATATGCATTGCTTACACTGTAATTCTTATATAACAGGTACTACATATACAGACATACTAAATGTTATACATACCTTCTTAGTAATTGGAGGTATTATTGACAGATATATTACTCGTTTTCGGTTTGTGTTTTAGTATTTTGTACTGTTCTACAGGTAGATACAGATGGTTTGAATGTGTGACAAGGCATCCATTTATAGTTAGAGATCAGTAACGTTCTATCCTGATAACCAATTGGTGCTCCTAAGTAGTTAATTACATGCGCATCAGCTGTGCAGCTATTGCCATAGCCAATACCATGGCAACAGTGGAGTATAATTGAGTACTCCACTTGGGCATTGTCCCTTTGCCTTACTTGTAAGGAAGACAGCCTGGAAGTGTTGTTTGAAATCTATTGCAACAGCTGTATGGAAACAAACACTAATATATTGTGTGTAATGCCTAGGGGATTTGGTCTAAATGTGAGTACTGCTGTTATATTTCTGAACATTGCTACTTGTGCAGGGTTTGTCTGTACCTAATACTTCTGCATATGTTTCACTCTAGCAAGGATGTTTGACCATCTCAAGGCTGCAATGCTATGCATATAATGTTAGGGGGTTTACAGTGTGCTTACCAGACATCTTTAGTTTGGTGTTAATGTGTATCATACTGTGCTGATAATCAGTAATCGGTAACACTTCCTGGTGTAATTACTTTTCAACCCACTGAAACGGGAATAGTTCAAACAAACCCTGTAACATCAGCAGCTGTTCCATTGTATAACAGCAACTATTTTACATAGGGCCATGTTAGTATGTCTGTGTCCAGGTATGTAAAGGTTTCAGCAGATGTCGTACAGTGGGTGAATAATCGGTTGTGATATGACAGTATGTATTGTTGTAATTAGTTTGGGTGTGGGGGAAATGTTGGTGGGTGTACATAGCAGATGCAGGTGTGTCGGAACTGCTTTTATACATCTTCTATATGTGTGTGGGGGTTCTTTCCCTATGTGAACACCTATCCCTTAGTGGACTAATACTATGGTAATTGCAGGCTGATTCATTAAGGCACTGTTAAATGCTTCCTGTATAGCATGCAGGTACTGTTAGTCCTTGAATCCTTTTGGTAATACATCAGAATGTAATAAAGTTTTGCTAAATGAAAGCTGTCTGTGTATTTCTGTCATGGATATTTACAATCATTGTAGTTGTGTTGGTGATTGTGTCCATAGAACATATTTGTAATAGTGTATTGGCATATACTCTTCATATGTTATGTTCATATTGTTTGGGGGGGGCAGAATGTGTGATTGCTATGGTCCATGTTATACTCAGATATGAAAACTTCAGATGCTGTATACACACATGTATGTATGTGTGTGTGTGTGTATATATATATATATATATATATGTATATAGATATAAATATATAATATATATTATTGCATACGTTTATCTGTACCTCCATAGATGTGTAGATGTTTTTAACCTACCTATATATCTACATATATATGTATATCTCTATATATCGACATGTATCTATGTATCTCTCTCTCTCTCTCTTTATATATATATATATATAAAACATACACCTTTCATTGGGTACATGGCAGTTTGTCCTATTTCCACACAATCCTCCCTTTTGTTTTTAACCTGTCTGAATACACAGCTGCCATAGGTACATCTCAGGTAGCTTAGTGGTAGATTACTCTGAGGATGGTGTACAGGGTTGCGGGTTCAAATCCTGGAAGGGGTTATTATTTTACCAATCAGAGAAGGCACTGGTAGGGAAAGTGTGAATAACGCACATTTAAGTGGTTGTAAGCAGGTTTCCCCATGGACTGTGTGACGTTAAGCAAAGGTTAAACCTGTGAAGCGCTTATCAGTTTAACCATGTTTAAGTGCTGCTTACCGTCGCTCACACCTGCGCAAACCCCCTTACAACTGCTTAAAAGTGCTTTAATCCACCTGCATCCAACAGCCCTTATTCTGGCCCTCAAAATAAATTAACAGCCCTTGAACCTGGGACCATGAACACCACAGTGACAGACTTTACCACTAAGGCATCTGAGATATGTACAAATGTTATGGTGTTAGAATATACATTTTACTACAGGCATTCCTCACTACTGAAAACAAATGTGACAGTCAGTTGGTGTACATATGTATGATACATGTTAATGTTTATATGTTTGTGGAATTAGGTGTTGCAAAGTGATATGACAGGGTGTATTATGGATGAGAATGGTTCTTGTTTTGTGTCCTTTTTATATTGTCCCCATACCCCATGTATACCCCTCCAGTTCACTTATTGAACATCCAACCCAGGCTCTCCATGATGCATGATTTCATTACCCATCATTCCTCCCCACCATAATCTCCACATACACAACAACCATTCCTTCTATGGTGAATTAGGTTAATATTAATAGTTATAATACCAGAGCTGCATGTGTTTTGTGTACACTTCAATTCCTTTGGATTGCTTCTGTGTCACGCAGTGTGCTCATAGATGTTTATATATATGGCTATAGATGTAACTGTATACATATATATATATATATATATATATATATATATATATATATATATATATATTTATATCTATGTGCAGACATCACTGATATGTGTGTGTGTGTGTGTGTGTGTGTGTGTGTATATATATATATATATATATCTATATCTATATATATATATATATATATATATATATATAAATTATTAATTTGTAACAGTTATACATATGTAGACTTGTATATGTTGATTCACAAACTACAGTACATTACAATGTACTGTACATATGTATACAAAGTGACTGTCCCATTTGTGGTCAGTACTGTGGAATGCCTATAGTATAAGGTGTAGTTTAAAGACCATGAAACTGTATACAGCTCAGATGGCTTAGTGGTAAGTCCCATGACTATAGTGTGCATGGTCCAGGGTTCAACACCTGCGATGCTTTAAAAATGTTTTTTACTCCAGAATAAGGCACAGTTAAGCAGTTGTAAGCATGTTTAAAAGTGATTGTGTGACATTAAAGCAGCAGTTAAACAGTTAAACAAACTTTAAAACGTATAACCTGTGCATGCAAACATGGCCACATTTGCTAACTACTCAGGATATATACATTTCAGTGAAGTAACATCTCACTATGTGCTTACATAACATTACATTTTCTGTTGACTTTACTCTCCAGCACACATGGGTTTATATGGATGTTTCAAATATTTATTATACTGACGAATACTACCTATATATGCAAGCTGTGGTTAAGGTATACTTTTTAACATGATAAACATCCCTGACTTTATTGAGATTTGAACCTTGAATGCACAGATACTATGCACATGCTGTAACCATTACACTATTGACATTAACATTGCTTCTGCCTATTTCCTATTTAGATGATTTCTATGTGTAAGCTAGGCCAAGTAAATGGCGGGGGCACCCAAGCTTCACTTACTCTTAAAATAAAAACATATAACAAATGAAATGAGAGACTATAAATTACATTCCTAACTACATTAGGCATAGCCCCTCACTGACACACTTCAAGGGAAACCTTGATGTGTGAATGGGTAACAGAATATACTCCCCTGGGATCATGTGTCCCAGAATCATACAGCCAGGGGGTGGGGGAGCCCCTCCAGTTATATAGCTGCAAGACCTGTTGGGGAAATTGAATGGTGTTGATTTTTCACATTAACATGCCCTCTTTAGAACACTAAGTGCCCCTATCACCGTCCACCACCCCAGTCTTCAACAGCTTCCGGCAACTCTGCCTGGAATCACTTAATTGGCTATGCTTGACAGAGGCTCAGTTACTTCATCAATGGTACAGAGAAAGCCAACACACTGTAGCTATGCTTCTAATTGCCCTTGGGCAGATCGCTTACTACCTATCTGTGAACCTCTAAAGTTCAGGCCATCACAGCCATAATATGTGAATAAACAGAGCTTTCAGATCACAATATACAGTGAAATATCACCATGTAGTCAGAAAACAGTTAAGTACAGCATGAACATACAGAACACTGATACATAATCACTCCAAAAGCCTATCTTGGAAGCTAGAAGACTTGTATAAATTTAAGGCTTTCTATTGCTTACCAGTAGGTTACTTACAGGAAAGATGAGAAACAAGCACAGATGGGAAACATGCATGCAACACTACCATACCGGCTTATGTGTCAGCCTTAGGCTTTGGAATACTGGCCAAGTCTATTTGCACCCCCATGATGCCTTTTTTAGGGAAGTCTCAAAGGTGAATCCCACCTCCGTAAACAGCACAATAGCAGAATCAGTGAGGGTTATGCTACTCAAAACCAGGGTTTGTGATCACAACATACACGCACTCACAGCACTCCTCAGTATGGACAACATCAACATCTGTGCAGTAGCTGAGACCTATTTTAAGGCTCCTGAGAGCACACCAGCACTACCAGACTACAACCCATACCACACATTTTGGACACAGAACATGGACTGACACAGACATGGAGGGGGTGTATCCATATTCATCAGGGATACCTACACCTCCAGGTTAGTTGGGCAGCATGATACCTCTGAGATCATCCATGTGCAGCTAACATCAGCCAGAACTGCAATGCAAACTGTGGCCTGCTACAGATCACCCTCCATGACCCAGGACTACCACTCCACCTACCTGGAGACAGTGGAAAACATAAAAGTCCTACCGCACACCCTGGTATTGGTCGATGTCAACTACCCTACCATTAACTGGGAGACTTACTCAAGTACTCACTTCCAGGCCCAGTGCTTCCTGGAAGTTATCACCTCATATGCCCTGTATCAGATGGTAAACTCCCTAACGAGGGGTGGAAACATACTAGAAGTGGTAATCACCAACATGGGTGACAGGTGCACCACAGTGGAGGTAAACCGGTCACTGGTAGATCTGACCATGAACTATTCACTGTTTCCACACCCAACCATCTCCCCCACCCATGGAAACCACAGTGTATACCTTTCCTACAGCTAAATTCACACTACTAGAGACAGGGGTGGGGGGTTTTGCAGCCCCCATGCTAAGGGAAAACACTGCTGAAGATACAGACAGATGTACAAATGCACTCTATAAGCACCTACAAGGATGTATGGATCGTGCCATCACTGGTAAACCAAGACTCACTCCTCCTAGACAAGGACACCAGTCTGGTGGACCCCTGCAATAAACAGGCTATACAACAGAAGTTGGACAGTAGTCCATAAAAACAGCAAATCCCAAGAAGGGCAGACATCCATGACCAGTATTAGTAAGGAATGTAGGTACCTCATGAAATCATCCTAGGCTAATATCAACAGGAAAATAGGCAAGGATTCGAAAGATAACCACAAAGCCTTCTTTGGCTATGTCAAGGATCTAAGTGGTAAAACACAGAGTTGCACTGTGTCAGTGCAATATAGCACAAAATATACTGACCCTACTGATATCACCAACATCCTTGCAGATACATTCAGTGCAAACTTCACCCCTTAAAGAGCCCACAATAATACCCGAAAAGTACAGTATCCCAGACATCAGAGACACACAGGTGGAAATGGCCCTCTCTAACAGCAATGCACAGCGTCATTGGAGGTAGATGGTGTCCCAGACTGCATCTTGCAAACACTACAAGACAAACTGACCCCCCACCTAATTAAGCTTTTCAACCTCAGCCTCTCCACAGGCTACATGCCCATACAATGGCACGTGGCAACAGGTATTCCACTCCACCAAGGTGGAAACACAACTGACCATGGTAACTACCACCCCATAACCCTGACTAGCCTGGTCTGTAAAGCTATGGAGTGCATTCCTCATGGCACTCATTAACAAAGACATTGGTAACCTCGAAACACTTGACCCAGCCCAGGTCAGCTTGGTTGAGTGCAGTTCATGCCTACTCAACCTGTTTGACATCTTACAGACAGTCACCAAGACGTTAGATGGGAGAGGTGGTTCACACATACTACCTGGACCTCATCAAGGATTTTGACACCATTCCCCACTCAGGTATTATTGATAAATTCACCAGCCTGTACATACACCCATACAGTACAGGATGGATTGCCAATGGGCTTACACACAGAACCCACATGGTATGACTAGCGATCTCCAGGTCCAACTCTTAACCAGTCATGACTGGTGTCCCACAGGACTCAGTCCTGTGACCCCTACTGTTTGGCATATACTTCTCAGAGGTAGAGGCAAGCACAGGTGGACTATGGCAGGCCATGTTTGGCAATGACTGCAAACTAGAAGCCATACTTGACAGTCCAGCAGACACAGACATCCTTCAAGGGGCCTCACAGATGCCAACACAGGGTGTCAAAGTCATGGCCTCCAGCTAAGTGCCACAAACTGCATAGTCATTCCATTGTGGAATATTAAGCATCCACATATTAACACATAAGTGGCAGTCACTTTAATACAGACGAGGAGGTTATAGGGTATCTGGAGACTAAGGTAGATAGTGATCTCTCCTTTGACAATCATATCTCCAAAGTAGTTAGGACATCCTTCTATGTAGGCCATCTGATTACTAAAGGGTTCACATCTAGACATACTAAGGTTATAGTTCCCCTTTACTCATCACTCATCAGTCCCATCATAGAGTATAGTAACCCGTTTGGGATGTACCTCAGAAGACAACAGCTGGAAGGTCCATGAATGTACCTTGCCAAGAGGATTACTGGCCTCAAACATATGTCCTATGCAGCCAGACTGAATAAACTCCTACTTTACTCAGTGGCATCTCGTTTACTTGGAGATGATCTCTGCTAGCCAACAAAGCCATGTCGAACTCAGGCTTAATGCATATGCTTCACCTATGGGAATCCATGTCACAGTGAGCCACATGCTGTAGTGAGCTGAACCTTGCCACATCAACAACTGGAAGATGTTGGAGGGACGGATTCCTGTCACAGAAACTCCCCATACTTTGGAACAACATCCCTAATTATTACATTATATAGAGCCCCTCACTAACACTCTTCAAGAGAAACCTTGAAGAGTGGATGGGGAACAGTAGATACACCCCAGGGATCCTGCCATTGGCTCTGCTCCACAGAGGGACAGTTAATGAATCAATGGGGTGGCAAAAGCTGACACATTTTGGCTAGGCTTATGAATGCCCTCAAGCAGTTAGCCAAGTACCTACCTATGAACCTATGAACCTATACATACAGTATCAGCACATGCGGATAGCTTAATTTACTGTTCAGGTGTTGACTTACCTTGTGCCAATAGCTGTTGTGTGTGCAATAGTTGAGGGCTGCCTATGTTAGACTGCCTATACATGACAATTTACAGGTAGTCTTGTGTGTTCCATCCATTTTTACTGTACGTGCAGGTGGAGAAAGGTGTCAGTCCCTAGGTGCCTACACTGCCAGTGTGTGTGCTATACGTTCCCTTCTTGCCAAGGCATGGGCATACTGGGCATGCCTCCGTCTGCCTACTGGGGCTGGCTCAGGGTGTTCATGGTCTGAGTACCTCTGTGCCTGTGGGGCCTGTGGCAATGGTGGTGGGCTGTGAGGGCCTTCACCAATCTGTCCCTGCTGCAGCTGTTTCTGCAGGATCATATTGTGTACCATGGCACATACTATGAAGATGTGGGCACACGTGCCTGAAGAGTACTGCAAGCTCCACCAGATATGTCCAAGCAACAGAACCGTGATTTAAGCATCCCAAACACATGCTCTATGATGATTCTGGTTTGTCTGTGTGCCTCATTATGGCGTTCCTGCATGGGTGTGTGTGCATTTCTGATGGGAGTCATCATCCATGGTTCCAGTGCATAGCCAGCATCCCCCACTAGGTGGCCATATGGGATGCCCCTCCTGCCAAATACCTGATACAGCTGTGAGGCATGTCAGATGTTGGAGTTGTGATAGCTTCCAGGGCTGCCAGCACACACATCCATGATAATGCCCTGGGCATTGCACATGACCTGGCAGTTGATGGAGGGGTATCCCTTACAGTTTATGTAGCTCCTACCCTACTCACTGAGTGGTGACTTGATGTGTATGTGCATGCAGTCTATTGCACCCAGTACCTCCGGGTATTATGTCACATGGTGGAAGAGATGCATATTGCTGGCCAACTCCTCCTGCATTCAGGGGAAGTATATGTGTTCATTGGCATGTGGTAACATGGCATCCAGGAACTGAAGTACCCTGGATGCTGATGCCTGTGAGATCCCCATGATATCCCCAGTTGGCCTTTGAATGGTACCTGTAGCTAGTATTCTCAGGTTTACACATACCTTTGTATCCACTGGGATGGGTTCCCCTCTATTTGTTCTGGCTCTGAGATGTGGCCGGCACAGCTCCACAAGTTGCTGTAGGGTGTCCCTGTCCACCCTGTAACACTCTATCTCCAGATCATGTAGCCCCTGGTAGGTTACCCTGGGTCTGAACACTCTTCTCCTGCTCTGGTCCCTGAGGTGGTTGTGTGCATCATCCTCCACACCACCTTCAGTCTCCAACACATGCTGGTGGATGAAAGCTATGGCAGCCCCTAACTTGTACATACTAAAAGTTCCCGGTCTGTATACACCACTGGTGCAGAGTGTATGGGAATACACAAGTGTGTCTGTGTGTATGGTGCTTTCACACTTTATACTATTTTGCTATGGATGCTGCTGATGTCATTGGGTGTGTATCAGCAACTCCAGCTGCAGGGTATATTAATTATGGGTTTTACAGCGAGTACTGTAGGTGTGGGGCTTTTACTGTAGAGTCATGCTTGCCTGCCTTGATTAATCTGTTGCCCTTTAATTCACTTTTAAACCTGGATCCACTCCAATTATCAGGCATGCATCCACCAGCCGTCTTTCTTGTTTTGTACTTTCCCTACCCAGTTATGTGTTGCAAAATGCGTCTTGTAGCTGATATACTACAAATCTGCTTTGTTCTGCTGTGACACTTTACTGTTTTCTTTGCAGTACAGCCCCTCCCCTTTCCTGTTCTGCAGGTAGCTGCTTGCAGCCTTGTTAGCTGTTGTCAATGGCCCACTGTAGGTTCCTAGGTGTTAATTAGTAATTTGTACTCCACTTTCCCTGCTGTAGCATTTCCTTATTTCCTTCCTTTATCCTTCTTGTTTCAGCTCCAGTGCGTGACACGCAAACCCATTTACTGGGTTTAAGTGCATTTTCATCTCCATTCACATGCATACTCGGTTACCTTGTGTAATCTCAGCTAACCAAAGCTATAGCCAGTTTGACACACCCCTATCCTGCAGCTTTGCTTAGCTACGGGTAAACAGGATTAGCAATGCTCCAATGTGCTTACAGCAAAGGTGACACACACCTCTCTTGATGTCATTGTTATCTCAAGGGCACACCTAAGTGTTATAATGCTACACTGTGAGGTGCATCCTTACACCAGCAGGGAATCTGTGATTCACTATTACTCCTCTCATTTGCATGGCATTGCCTACTAATTCCTAGCTACTGTGCAAAACACTGTCACAGCCCCTTAGCAACCCTTGCACCATGGTGTGGTGTAACATGCCTGCCATTGACAATTATGGGAAAATCATGATATGTGTTACATTGCAATTTTATTCTATATTTTTCTATTTTTCTTGCGATCCAGTTTGCACGCCGCTGGCCTGCGCTTAAACTTTGCGATAGTGCGAAAAATGAATCCCGAGGTATATGTGCCCTTCTGGTGGTGCTTTACAATATTACATATAGTTCATTATGGCACACTAGTTTCCATGTGCAATTTTACATAAATGGAGCCTTCTAAAACCTTCTCGGCAGGGCTAAGCACCAGCGGTGCAAACCTTGGCTCGAGATGCTTATCACTGTTGAAGTGACACCCTGACCCCATGTGCAAAATGGGAAAAAAAGGGTTGAGGATGGATGGAGACTTCCAAAACCTGTAAGATGGATGGTAGTGAGTGCCAGCAGTGCATTACATAAATATACTTGGTCATCATTCCCTTCCTATACAAAATGCAGTGGTATCATTGTATAATTACATGTCAGTATACACAATGCATTTTCTCAAATATGCACATTTCAAGACTCATGTTGTGCAGTGCACCGAGTGTAAGTCTGGATTTGCTGTACAGTGCTACAAGTTCCAATATATATATATATAATAAACATTATGTGAACTTTTAAGTTTTCTTTTACTAGCACAACATGCTAGTTTATTTATTTTATTTATTTTTTATTTATTTATTTATTTACATTTGTTGACCGGGCTAGTCTAGCTGGATACATATCCCTTTTCAGTAGAGGCCCGAGGAGAAAAGCTCCAACATGAGTAAATTAATACATTCAAAATATTCTAAAAAAAAGACTAGTTTCACATTACAAAATAAGACATGAAAAAAAAAAATCGTGACTAATGTAACGTTTCATTAGAGTAGAAGTAAAAAATAAACAAGTCTTAATGCTTTAGTAGGGTTCATGTGAAGTCTTTTAACTTTTATAAGATTCTTGACTGAAATACTCAGAATCAAGCTATAGTACTACTACAGAAGATTATTAATGCCCTTGCTGCAGTTGTAATGCATAATGTTTTTTACATTATTTTATGATTTATTTATTTGGCTATCTGCTGATCTACCAGTCTTACTGTGTGTGAATATGTCAACTTGCGATTCTAACTATCTCTCTATCTCTGCCTATCTGTCTATCTACCTTGAAAGCTGTCTATATGTCTTGTTTTTAATTTAGGACAGATAGATTGACTGGGCCACTGGAGATCTTTTTCATCTGTGACCTAGGTTATAGAGAGTATCATGAGAAAATAGACAACAACGTAAAGATATACCAACTACTACACATGCTGCTCAAAAGAAGACCATGAGCAGAACAGAGATAAATCACTAGAAAATGAACAGTGATAAGATCAAGTAGGATGATAATGATATTATGAAGGAGAGGAGAGAAGCTTAGGGAGTGACACTACTGAATGGATAGTTATTTCCTCCTGTACACATCATTTGTGCTGCATTAGTACTATACCTTCACAATGCAAGGTTACCACATTTAATCAGGTGCATCCAGTATCAACAGAAACATGATGCTGTGGAAACAATATACTTCACTCTTCAGTACTTGACAGCTGTTGTTCATTGTATTCAGTGAGCCATTTTTTCAGGTACACTGTAGCATTCCTGAAAACATGTGGCTGACTTAAAATTATTGCATGGTAGCATTACCTTTCAAAAGAGGATCTAGGAAAGTGCACTGTAAAATGTAAACTGTATCACTCTAACAACATTTCATGCTTCTTTGCCATTTGCAAAGTAGACCTTCATAGGAGTGAAATTGTCATGCTATGCTTCCCACTAAGAATGGAAGTTAGAAATGCATTAACCTGGTAGGAAGAGGCTCTTCCTTAGTAATAGCAGAACTAAGACCAGCAGGCCTAAGGACAGGCCAACATGTAATGTTTTCTCAGATTAACTCAGTCCCTTCCCTTTCCTAAAGGACACCATGGTACCATTCTTCAGATTAGTGTTGCTCCACTCATCAATCTCATGTGAAAACAGACTCCAAGCTACCTATATATTTACTTTGTGGTAAAAAAAAAATTACAAAAATTGTACAAATAAGTACTTACAGTAGTTCTCCTTATTACCTAGTTTAGATATCATTCATAGTTTGCAAATTTTAGGATCACTCCTTTTAGTTGCTAAATGGTGTTTTCCACTTTGTTCCTCCTTCTGGGCCTTCTTTTGTAAAATGTTCTTTAGTGGAAACTTCTGTTCATATAGTTGTGTGCTGATTTCTGGTGCCTTGTTTTCTTTGTTATAGTCAGGAATTTTAATATTGTTCCTGATTTGTTGTGCTCTTGTACGTAACACTAATCAAAACAGACTATTCCTTTAAAAAGAATAGCCATGGGAAGAAAAAACACAGCTTAAGACTGGCATGACTGAGGGGCATGGCCAAGATGGCTAAATGAGAGCAGCAACTGGTGAAAGCTCTGTGACTGAAAACTTTTCTCTGACAGAAAATATAATCAAAAAATTAAAATTTGGACATACTTGGCTACATTTTATTCAAAAAATCAAAAAACAGCCAGCACCACATGGAAGGGACAAAAAAGACTTTGATAAAGTCATACCACAGTCAACAGACCTTTTTTGGCCAAAAGACCTTTATCAGTGTATAATATTAACTGCAGTCAACCATTGTTTATATATAATGAACAAATTAAATACTTCATTAACCAATAATAATTAAATTGTTAAATTCACAAATAGTCATTCAAACCAGATGGATATAATCCACCCAGTCTCACAAGCCATGATTTCTCATTTTTATTAAGAATATTATGCCAACCAGTCTTAAAGTTTCTATTACCCAAAATTTGGTCTATAACAACAAAATGAAATTTGGCAGAAGTATGATTAATAGCATGTTTGTACAAGGCATTTGTTAAATATTTATTTCTGATTTTACTGAGATTTTCTGATATACATAGCCTCATGGGTCTAGAGGTCTGGCCAATGTAAAAAGCTGAACAAGTGTAAACAGGAAGATAAATAACCCAGTCACTGTTGCAATTAGAAAAAAAACATTAATGTGTTTTACTAGTGAATTCCATAGTTTGATAAATATATTTACAAAAAGAACAATGGCCACATGGAAAGCACCTCACTACTGTAGCACCATCCAATGTAACCTGAGACAAACTGGTCGATGATACATTATGTTTACAATGACTGAAATGACTACCCAGAGTCTTGCCTCTACAAAAAGAAAATAAACATCTATCACCCAACAAGGCATTCTATCATCTGCCAATAAAATGTCCCAGTGCGGTTGCACTAAATCCATAAAGTAGTGGGTATTCCTACCATAACTTGTTATAAATCTAATACTTGAGTTTTGATCCTTATTGACACATTTTTTGTACATAAGTAAATCACTTCTAGGAAGTTTTTATACCTCAATGTATTAGAATGGAAAGGTTTTCTAAATACAGTTTTTTGGATGACTGCTGGATGGTGTAGAAATATGATGCAGTATATTTACATGAGTTCGTCCAAAACTTAAATGAAAATAAATGGGGCGTCAGGTTCATGGTAAATTTTGATATGAATTCTATCTCTTTTTTAGATGTCAATCTATACAGACAGCAGGATGGTACATTGGCTAGTTCTGTATTTAGAAAACCTTTCCATTCTAATACACTGTTGCATGCCTCCAGTTATCATCAAAAACATATTATTAAAAACATCCCTAAGTCTCAATTTATGAGGATTCAATGCATCTGCTCCAACAAAGAAGATTATGCACATTTTGACCAGGATTTAATAAAGCGTTTCACTGCACATGGTTACTCTTCAGCACATTTGGTTAAAATTAATAAGGAGGTATTGAGATAAAATAACATTAGAATTTATGGTATAACTGAAAAGTATGAGGGAGACAATATAATAAACTTCTTAACAACCTGGCTACATAAAACATTAAATCTACCTGAATCTTTTTCTTTTGGAATTAAAAGGGAACATAGATTCTTGAGATCATTTTCAAAGAAGGAAAACTCATCACCATGTTCAATTATAGTTAAGTTTCTGTCCATCCTAGAAAAAGATCAAATATTAAAAACAACATGGTCCAGTCAACCTTCTAAAAATAGTTGAACATGCAGTCATATTTGAAAATGATTATTCCAGTAAAGTAGCAAGTAAAATAATGCTTACCACTGATTAAAGAACTTAAAAAGAACAATATTAAAGCTACGTTGGTGTTTCCTGCACAGATCAAATTATTTATTTCTGAAGGAACTATAATAGTTGACACGGTGGTGAAAACTTCCACCTTTGTTAACAAAAATAAAATCCTTAATAATACTCAAGAAATTGATTGGAACAGTGTATCATTCAAGAGACAGAGTGATCTGAATTCCTGGAAAACTTCTTCTAAAATTAAAAAGCCTAAAACAAATGACTTGCATTCTCTGATTGCAGGTACTTTATTTTCTGAAACAATAGATTTACCCCTTTATGTAAAAGGTTTGTATTGGCTTCAAAACATATGTAAGTATGTAGCCAAAACATGTTTCATGATAAGGAATATAAATGGTTAGTTTTACTGTTTTACTGTATTTACTAAACTTATAAATGTATTTCTAAATGTTAAAACTACTTCCTGTAAGAGAATGTCATTAAATTATAATTAATAGAATTGTTAACTTTAAGACTATATAAGTTAAAAAAAATAATTGTATTTGTTTAACTATGCTTAGCATGTGCATTGCTGGGTTAACTGAATGGCAGATCTAAGTAACATGCTAATTAAAAGTTTTAAAGTGCCAGTGACTGTTTTATTTATTCCTGCATAGCACATTAATTTCATAGGTCATTTATGAAGGAGTTAACACTTAAAAAAGCTCGAGAACAAATGAATGCTCCAATTGTGTGAACATGCTTGATTCTTGTTTGCTTTGCTTCTTGACTGCTCCTTGAGCTGTTTTGAAGAAAATACATGTCAAGGTTCATCAATGATGGCTGTGAAAACTGGAATGAACTTTCTTTTGCTTTCTTTTTTTGACAAGTATATATATATATATATATATATATATATATATATATATATATATATATATGAGAAATCTACTCAAAAATAATATCCTTTTAAAAATTATATTTATTTAGAAGTGAAGGATTGGTAAAACAAACTCTGTAGTAATGTTTTATATTGAGCTGTTGCTGACATATAATTTGCTTATATTTTGTTGAATGTTAATAGCTTATGCTGTAGTGGTATCTCTAACTGTACATATTAATGGAAAGGAGTAAAGTTAGATGCTTATTACTGATCAGAACAGTTTAAAAGAATTAAGAAGAATGAGAAACTCACAGATGAAATTAGCAGCTGCTGTATGCTGTGAGTTGTCATTTTTACTTGCTGTAATCAAATTCTAATGTCAGTATGTGAAGCTTAGATCAGAACTGCAGTTTACAATAGTTAAAAACACACATTTAATTTAAACAAGCAGGAATTTTATATATATAGCAAAAATTGCTTCTAATAATAGAATTAATAAGAACAGTATGTACATGCACATAGAATGAAATATTTGCTATGTGAGATTAATAAAAGAGCAGTATCAGTCAGTTAAGAAATACATATACTGTAATTTCTAATATAGAGCTGATGATTAAATAGATCTTTGATGGAAGATTTTAGAAATACGAGTTATAAAGAATGACATAGAATATTAGTGGGTAAATAAAACAGAAAATATATTTAAATAAACTGTTTATAAGAAACATATGTAATACAGATACCTGCATATGGCAGAAATGAAAATGTACCAGATCTCATATAATTTGCATAGAAAATCATATAAAAATATTTGAAAATATCCTGAAAGCTGACATTTGAAGCTTGGTTATGTAAACGTTGAAACTTTTTGCATATTGTGTTTATTAGACTCACAAAGACTAACTGAAATAACCCGTTTCACAAGTCAAAGCTAAAATCTGAGTGTTACAGTACTGAATCAGTGCATCCATTTTGATAGAAAGTAAAGTAGATTTTTTTCAATATGTTTGAACCCAGTAAGGGAGAATGGGATTGGAATTAAGCATGTTGTAACTTTCAAATACAATATAGACTGTATTTTTGACTCCACAGAAATAGTAAGACCTCTCTGACCTCAGTAATGTATATCTTTTATGATTTAGTTTAATAAGCTAAATGTTTTTTTTTAAATATTTTGATATTTATCATATTAAGAATGTAAGATCAGTGTAGATCAATATGTGTGTATGTACCTTTAAGAAGATATCCAAGGGCTTACACAAGTGTATAAATACTGAGCACATGCAAGCAAGACTGCCATTTTGTAGTAAGCCGTTGAGATGTAAACATGTATGTATGTAAGGTTTGTCTGTTAGCCAGTTCATTTGTATTTTATGATACTGTTATCCATCCTGATGTGTTTCTGTGTATTAAAGCATCTAAACAAAATACTCCACCTGTTTTTCATCTATGTGAAATAGAGAGAGAGAGACAAGCATCATGGTGTCAGAAGCAGCATATCTAAAAGGCATGAAGTTAGTGGCAGCATGGCTAAAACAACTTAAGACACTTGCTTGGAACTGGAGGAATATACAGTAGTGAATCATCTCTAAAATGTGCAGACTTCGCAAAACAGGTCAGAAATGAATTTCAGATTTTAAAACTTGCTCAGCACTATTTTTTTCATAAAATATGAAATGAGGCATACAGAACATTATAAATGATATTTGTATAAACCGGTATGTACGATATTGATAAAAATATTCAAATTACTATGGAAAGTGTTTGAAATAAAAATCCAAATTGCATAAAACAAATAAAATAAGAGGAAATAAATGCATTTTCCCAAAGCACGTATTTTTCCTATTAAGCAAAGATATCCGAGTTATCAGAAGTGTTTAAAGTGCTCACATGTTTGTGCAGTATTACAGTAAAGCCATTTCACAAAAGTGCAGCCATTACCAGATATATTTCATAGAATACAGACATTACAGAGCATATTTCGCAAAGTACAGTATTTTGAAGAATTTATTGTGCATTTGAATGTTATTAGAGAACAGTTTGTTCATACATAATTACAAGGGCCATATTCTCAATGTGTTTGTACATACTTTGTTGGCATGGCAGCTGGATTTCGAAAAACTAGTGCACTTGTGTTTGACAGTAATATTGCTGAGAACTGGGGAGTGCTTGAGCAAGAGCATGACATTTTCATACAGGGTGCATTTTCTGATAAAGATGACCATACAAAAGCATTCATTCTGCTTAATTTAGCTGGGTCAGAAACCATAGAAGGGGAACATTCATTTGTGTATGCACCTGCTATCTATACCGGAGAGGGGAAAAACATTATATTGTTGTACAAGCAGAGTCAAGGGAGAACCCATAGTGCTTAAAACGTAAATTTAGAGAAATGTGTAACCCTCAGACAAATGCTACAATGGAAATACACTTATTTTATGCAGGGGATCAAAAGCCTTCTGAAAAAAAAAACTTTGCAGCATATATAACTGACCTGAGAAATAAAGTTAAAATGTGTAGATTTGGTGACTTAAGAGATGAGTTGATAAAGGACAGACTTGTGCGTGGTATAAAAAAATTATGCTGTGAGAAAGATTTTGCTTCATGACAGTGATTTAACTTTGAATAAGGCCATTGAGATTTGTCAGTACGGTTGCCACCCATCCCATTGTCAGCGGGACACTCACGGGTTGAGGCCTCTCATCCCGCTTCCCGCAGTCACCAAGTGTGGGACTTTAAAAGTCCCGTTTTCCCCCTTTTGTGATCGCGAAACGTGAATAATTTAATTGCCGTGGAAAAGCCGAAAATACTTCCGGTTTTTCCACAGCAATGCGGCTACGTCACCACCCGGACCTGCAGTTAGAGGGATTCCCTGCTAGGTCCAGGTGGTAATGCAGCACAGTAATTGGCTGCAGGGGTTGGAGGGGGTGGGAACTTGCTCAGAAGAGCCCCATAAAGGTCGCAGCTGTAGAGCACTAAGCTCTATAGCAGCTGCGATTGAGATCTGCTTCTATCTCCAGCCAGCCCAGCCAGCCAGGATTGAAGCCAGCCAGGAAAGAAGCCAGCAAGGGAGTCTGCCTGCCAGCCAGCCAGCCCAGCCAGCCTGGAAAGAAGCCAGCAAGAGAGCCTGCCTGCCAGCCAGCCCAGCCAGGAAAGAAGCCAGCAAGGGAGCCTGCGTGCCAGCCAGGAAAGAAGCCAGCAAGGGAGCCTACCTGCCAGCCAGCCCAGCCAGCCAGGAAGGAAGCCAGCAAGGGAGCCAGCCAGCCCAGCCACTGCTTGAAAAACCAACTAGCCATTCTATCAGGAAGGAAGCAAGTTAGCCCAGCAATAACTGTGATAGTGGTAAGTAAATTGCATGTTGTGGCTTTAGTTATTTAACATGGGAATAGTGTGCTTTATTTAAGTTTTTAATGTTTAGAGGTAGATGGGGATGTAGTATGCAGTATTTAAATCTGTGCAGTGGTTATTTTGAGACTTTTGAGTACTAGTTTAAAATGGGAATATATTGTGGTTTAATTTTTTTAATGTTTAGAGGTAGATGGTGGGTGCAGTACGCAGTATTTAAATCTGTGCAGTGGTTATTTTGATATTTTGAGTAGTAGTTTTAAAGATATAAAACCTGAATGTATATGTAATTGTTATTATTCTTGGGGGTATGATTTGGAAGCATTACTTTTAAAAGGCTGAACTATGTATAGAAGTTGTTTGTTTCTGTTGGGGGGCAGTGAAATATAAATTTAGTGTGACTCATTTCTATTGTCATAGCTTTTTCTGGGTATTGTCTGTTTGCAGATAGGAAATGTTCAAGCATAGTTTGCACTTTTTTGTATGGAAATGTGTGCAATTTAATGCTGTTTTCAGGAAGTTACGATATACTGTTTAGGTAATTTTTCCTGTTATTTCCTGCAAGTCCATGTGTATGTGGTACAAGTCTACCTTTTGAGGGGGAATGTTAACAGTTAGTGTAATTCATTTATTATTCTAGTAGGTACATGTTGCCAATTTGCCGAAGCTGTTTCAAGATTGTTTTCATTTATACTTGTAAATGTGTGCATTTAATTTATTATGCATTTTTAATAAGGTTAAAATGTACTGCTTTGCTTGTAATGTGAATATGGGTGTGTTGCTTTTACTTGGGCCTGTTTATTGCATTGCTGTGCTGGAGTAATTGCTGTTTTGTGGTAAAAGGAGCCCATGGAGTCTGCTGTACATTGTAGTTCGTTACTTCTCTTGCAAGAAGTATTTTTAAAAGTTAAAATGTTTATGGACTTTTTCCCGTTTATTTTTTTTTTGTGGATGGATGCTCAGAAGTTAATGCAATGTATTTGAGATTGTGCTAAACCATATCGTTGTTACAGGGTAGTTTGCGTTTATAAGTAGCAAAGTTTGTATTTTGTGTTTTAGTGATGTCTTCAACATACTTGTGTACTGTTTTCATTATAGTCCGATTACGACCAGTGCTGCTGTTGGGCATGTTCATTAATAGATCATTGCGCTGTGTAAATTAGTGCCGTACATTTCTTTTAACTGCTGTGGTCAAAAGCTAAAGCAGGTCTATGGTATCCACTGTGCATTCTCATTCATTTTAGTGTTTTTTTGGTTCAGTGAATGTGGTTAACTTTTTTTGTCTTGAGGGGTGGGGTGAGGTGGGCATGTTCAGTGGTAAAAATAATGCATTTAATTTTCTACAAGCTGTATTAATGTTAGTTTTCAATGGCCAAAATGCCCCCTACATTACCTCATTTACTATTTGACCTTTTTCAAACTGTTTGTAAACTCTTTTTTGCTCCATTCCTCGGTTATTTTGCATGCCAATGTTTTTCAAGTCAGTTCTTTTGTGTGCCAATTTTTTTCAAGCCAGTTCTTTCACATGCCAATGTTTTTCGAGCCAGCTCTTTCATGTGCCAATGTTTTTCAAGCCAGTTCTTGAGCATGCCAATGTTTTTCAAGCCAGTTTTTTCGCATGCCAATGTTTTTTGAGCCAGTTCTTTCTTGTGCCTATGTTTTTCGAGCCAGTTCTTTCGTTTGCCAATGTTTTTTGAGCCAGTTTTTTCGTGTGCCAATGTTTTTCAAACCAGTTCTTTCGCATGCCAATGTTTTTCAAGCCAGTTCTTTCACATGCCAATGTTTTTTGAGCCAGTTCTTTCATGTGCCAATGTTTTTCAAGCCAGTTCTTTTGTTTGCCAATGTTTTTCAAGCCAGTTCTTTCGTTTGCCAATGTTTTTCGAGCCAGTTCTTTCATGTGCCAATGTTTTTCAAACCAGTTCTTTCGCATGCCAATGTTTTTTGAGCCGGTTCTTTTGCATACCAATGTTTTTCGAGCCAGTTCTTTCATGTGCCAATATTTTTCGAGCCAGTTCTTTCGTGTGCCAATGTTTTTTGAGCCAGTTTTTTGTGCCAATTAAGCCAGTTCATTTGTGCTGTGCAGCAGTATGTTACTGAACCCTACTAACACAGTGTTGGTAAATATGTTGCATATCAGGTAAGTACAGATTCAAGCATGAAGAGAGCAGCAGTTTCATCACAGTCAACCAGCAGCAAGAGAATGTGCAAGTGGCAGGACATTTGGAAAACAGAATTTGACTGGATCGAGAGATGCACTGATGTCAAAACATTCTGCAGGTACTGCAAGAGAGAATTTCTAGTGACCCACGGTGGAAGAAATGATGTCGCACGACATGAGGCAACTGAACAACATAAGACTGCCATTCTTCAAGCTAAATCCACTCACCTGATGACAAAGTGGGCAAGGAATGCAAACCTTGAGGGACCAGAACTTAGGATCATTGCAGCAGAAGCCTCTGAGGTTTTCCATGCTGTTAAGCACAATATTTCGTATAACAGCTTGGACTGTGCAGTAAAGTTGGCCAGCCAGTTGTACAGTGACTCAGACACTGCAAAGAAACTATCTTGTGGCAGAATCAAGGCTGAAGCCATAGTCGAAAATGTTTTGGGACCACACTCATTGGAATGCCTTCTGCATGACCTTCAAAAACCAGGTACTTCATTTGCAATTTCATCAGATGCTACTAACAAGGGGAACATAAAATTATTTCCCCTTGTTGTGAGGTATTTTTCTAAAGAAGAAGGGGTGGTGAATGGCCTTTTGGACTTCTATGAAGACCCTGATGAATCGGCACAGGCTATTTCACAGCAAATTTCCAACATTATGGAAAGGCACTCCTTGCCCTGGAACCATTTCAGCTTATGGGGCTGATAATGCCAATGTGAACTATGGGAAGAAATCTGGTGTGTATACCAGATTAAAAGAAAAGTGCCCATCACTCCAGAAGGCTAACTATGTTGCCCATATCATTCACAATGCAGCCAAAAAAGCTGCAGCACAACTACCATATGATGTGGAAGCATTTGTAATGAGACTTTTCAGCCACTTCTCAGGTTCGGCCACAAGGACCAGAGACTTGAAAGACTTCTTTGAGTTTTGTGGCATGGAATTTGAGAGTCTGTTAAGACATGTGCCAACAAGGTGGCTGTCACTACTCCCAGCCATTGAAAGAGTAGTGAAAAATCTCCCAGTGCTCCAGTCCTATTTCCTCTCTCAGGGAGAAGAGGAGACCCCCGGCAGATATGGCAGTACTTTTCAGCTAATGAGCATGGTGAGAATGAATTGCCTATGCTGCACCAGTACTATTTGCACTTTCTCTGTGCTGTTCTTGTTGATTTTAATGAACATATAAGTACATTAGAAAAATCAGCACTTACTGCCATGGAAACTTTTTGTGTAATGGTCTCTCTGAAGCAAAACTGCAGGCAAGAGCTGAAGGTGCTTTCTTTGGAGGGAAACTTAGGGCACTTATGAGCACATTAGACAGCACTTCTGCTAACAAACTGAAAAGAGACTTCATTGTGTTCTTGGAGACAGCAGTGAAATACCTGGAGCAGTGGTTTGATTATACTGAAAGCAACTACTTGTTTACACTATCTAAATTATCTCTAAATGAGCCCTTTGCCTTCAGTGACTTGCTTAATGTGACCACTGCCCTGAGTCTGCAGGATGTAGATGAAGATTATCTATTAGGGACTACTTGGCAATTAGGCCCTCTCTCGAACAGTTATGTAACACAAGCTTGACCCCAGGAGAGAAGTGGCTGAAGCTTTTCAAAGAAGGGCCTGAACTGACTACACTCTATCCGGTAATTGCTAGGGTTTTATCTATACCGCCCTCAAACGCATTTGCAGAAAGAGTTTTTCATTGGTGAAATGTAAATGGACAGATGTGCGAAACCGATGTAGTGTGGACTTGTTAAAAGCTGAACTAATGATGAGTGTAAATTACCGGATGAAATGTTGTGACTTTTACTCAAATATTGTTTCAAATCGGGCCCTTCTTCAAGCCATAAAATCAAATTCAAAATACACTTTTAAAAAAAAGTGATTTATTGTACTAGTGTGCAGTATAAAGTACTAGGGTGCAGTTCGTAATTTTGTGTTTCTTTGTTTAGCATTAATTTGCTAGGGTGCATATGTAGTACTAGGGTATGTAGTTTTGTGTTTTTTCTTTGCTTTACCTTTAATTGACAATAAGTCTTAATTTTATACTTGGCTTGTATGTGGTATGTAGATTTTTTAAGTTTTCTTTCTGAATAGCAATGGTTGGTTTATGAATTTTACTTTTTAAATAAAGTGTCTGTTTAATGATTAGTGTGTTTTTTATTCCTTTAAAGTTTATTTATTGTTACAACTGATTAGTGTGTGTTTGCAGTAATAGTTCACTTCATTTAAATGGTTTGAGTTTTCAGTATGCTGTAATGTCATAATGTTGCATCCATAGCTAATACTGCATCTCCTTTAACAACTCTGGTAATGTCCTGGTGGGGGTGTGGCCAGTGTTATGTTGGCCACACCTCTACCCTGTTGACCACACCCCCATGTCCCACTTTGCCCTTGTTAAAAGGTGGCAACCCTATTTGTCAGATATAACGAGCTCACAGAGAAGCACACAAATATGCTTACAAATGAGAACAGCTCTGCAAAGGCACAGTGACAAAACTCATGTTGATAGTATGCAGCACATAGTTAAAAGAAACAGGCCAAAGCACATGGCAACAACTGTAGCCCCTGCAGCACTCACTGGTAAACCCTGGGTCTATATTAGAAGAGCAAAGTGACTTAAGAGTGAACACTCTTTCATTGACACATAAAGCCCGAAGTCTGAAAAGAGCAAAGTCACTGAACAGAGATTTTTTTTCCCCAGGGAAAAAAAAAATTGCTGGGCCGTTCTTGGGACTTTGCTATTTTCTCCACTGTGGTGTGATCTTGGAGTTGATATATTTAAGTAGGGGTGTGTGGGAGTCAAAGCCCCCCACTTTATTTTGTCTTTTTTTTGGGGGGATCACTGTTTCCTAACTTTGCTTTTTCAGACTTTGGGCTTTATGTGTCGAGGAAAGAGCATTCGCTCTTAAGTCGCTTCACTCTTGTAATATAGACCCATAAACTCCAGAGCTTTCCAGCAATTTCCAGAGTTTGCACAGTCTCAGTGAAGCATAAGAGTGAGTCAGCAAACTCAAAGCATGGGCCACAACCTAGTTCATTGGCAGCTGTTATAATTGTGGTGGAAGTCATGAATCTAAAAGGGAGTAATGTTTAGCTTTTGGCCAGCAATGCCACAAATGCAATAAATGGAATTATTTCAAAAGGTTTTGTAAATCAAAAGGCCTATATTATTTTATTAACTGGAAACATTTTAAGAAGCGAGTTGATCAATTAGAAAGCTGCAACCCTACTCTTTATGTTGATGGTGTGTCAGTGCTCCATGAAACAGTACAGTAGATTTTAAGGCAAAGAATGAAGTATTTTGTACTGTCCAGATAAATGGCAAACACATAGAGCTCAAAGTTGACACAGGTTCTGAGTGCAATGTTATGTCAGCAGAAACATTTGCTAGAGTGTGTCATGGTGAAAGACTTCATTTGGCAAGGTGTGTGAAGCTTGTTGCTTGTGGAGGTGAAGAAATTCAAACCGAAGGCTCAGTAGTGCTTTCATGTTACTGTGCTGGAAGAAGCTATGACTTATTATTTTATGTGGTCAAGAGGCATGTCCAGTCATTATTAAGGCTCAAAGACAGTTTGAAAATGGGACTGCTTTAATTTAATAAGGAAGTCCGCCATGTTAGCTTAAAAGACCACTATTCTAATTTCACCCAGTACATTTTTCCACCTATGCTTATCTACTTGAAGACAAACTACGCAAACTTCCAGTTGTGAACTCCATGAAGTTAGACCCAGAGGTCAGTCCAGTTTCCAGGCCAGTACATAAAGTTCCAATAGTCATGCAGGACAGAGTCAAAGAAGAGTTAGATAAAATGGTGCAACAAGGTGGGATTTCTCCAGTTGAAACTTCAACAGAATTGGTATCTTCCATGGTGGTAGCTCATAAGAAAAGCCCAGATGACATCAGAATATGTATTGATCCACAAGATTTGAAGAAATCATTAAATAGACCTCATTATCCAATGCGTACAGTTGAAGAAGTCGCAGTCTTGATGCCAAATGCCACAGTTTTTTCTGTCTTAGATGCAAAATGTTCATTTTGACAAATTCAGCTTGACAAGAGATCATCATTGCTCACTACTTTCAGTATTCCATTTGGCAAGTACAGATTTTTGAGAATGCAATTTGGAATAAATTCTGCAAGTGAAGTCTTTCAGCGTGCAATGGAGCAAATTTTTCCTGGTTATCCCTGTGCTATTATAGTAGATAACATACTAGTAGGAGGTCATTGTGTTGTGGAGCATGATAGAAACCTCAGAAAAGTTCTAGAAAGGGCACATCAAGTGAATCTTAAGCTCACACCACAGAAATGCAAATTCAGGCTACAAGAAGTTACTTATGTTGGTCATTTATTTACCAGTTCAGGCTTAGGACCAGACCCTTCAAAGCAAATAGCCATTCTCAAGATTGTAGCTCCAGACAATGTTGAAGCCATACAATGTTCTGTTGGCATGGTAAACTACCTAGGCAAGCTCATTCCAGACTTGAGCCAACTATCAGCACCACTCAGAGACCTGACATGTAAAGATGTATCCTAGTCTTGGTTAGAGCAACACAAAAGAGTATGTGATGTCCTGAAACACAGAATTGCTAGTCCATCAATTCTCAGGTGTTCACAAGCCAGCTATACTTTCCTCTGATGCTTCAAAATTTGGTCTTGATGCAGGCATTCAACAAGAGGATCAACCTGCTGTCTATGCATTGAGAACTCTTACCCAAACTGAGATGCAGTATGCCCAGATTGAGAAAGAGCTTTTGGCAATTGTGTTTGCATGTTCAAAGTTCCATAACCATGTTTATGGTAGACCTACCTGGATTGAAACAGACCACCAACCTATAGTCACTATCTTGAGAAAGCCTGTGCATTCAGCTCCAGCCCTACTGCAATGTATGATGATGAGATTGCAAAAGTATAATTTCAATCTTGTCGACAAGAAAGGCAAACTTTTTTATCTTGCTGATACATTAACCAGATCACCGAAAAACACAACAGAACAACATGAGAATGAGAACCTTGATTTTGAAGTCATGGAAGTGAGAAACATTCCTTCCACATGGCTTGATGAGTTGAGAGATCACACAGCCACAGATCCAGTTTTACAAAGGCTCAACCACTTTATCAATCAAGATGGCCATCAAAACAATCTAGTTTACCTGAAGAAGTACAGCATCATTTTCCATACAGAGATGAGATTTTGTCTGACAAATGTATCATTATGAACGGTCTGAAAGTAATTGTTCCAAAGTCCTTGCAAAACGAGTACATTACCATCTTGCATTGTGGTCACTCAGGTACTGACTCTACCAAAAGAAGAATGAGAGGACTAGTATTTTGGACTTCTATGTCACAAGACATTGAGAGAGCACTTTCATCTTGTTCAATGTGTAATAGTACAAAGCCACATCAACAGAAGGAACCATTTCAGCTAAACCAGATTCCAGAACTACCTTGGTCAACAGTAGCCATGGACATTTTCGAGTGGAATGGTCAACTTTATTTGGTATTAGTAGACTCTTACTCCAACTGGTTCGAGATTGACCTACTTCCTAATCTAGCATCCGGTACTGCCATTACTAAGATGAAGCATCATTTTGCAGTGCATGGTAGTCCACACAAAGTTATTTCTGACAATGGCAAGCAAACAGTTCAAAAGATATGCTGAAGAATGGGTCTTTGCTCATGTTACGAGGACCCCTGAGTACCCACAGTCAAATGGTTTGGCAGAGCATGCAGTTCAAAGTACAAAAATAGTAACATTTTCCTGAATCTTTTGAGTCTCAGAAATGTTCTTCATGATAAACATCTTGGTTAACCTCCTCAGAGACTTCTGTTGAGATAAACTAGAACCACATTACCAATAAGTAGTCAATTGTTGGTTCCATCATGTGTCAAGAACAACAGGTCAGTGAAAAACAATCTGTTGAAGAAGTGCCTAACCAGAAGTCCTCCTACAATAAAACCAGCAAACCACTCAATCCATTACGAGAAGGAGAAGTGGTAAGGATGCAAACGTCCAAAGGTTATGATCGGATTGGTGTTGTGAAGAATATTTGCCCAGAGCTGAGATAATACATTCTGGAATCACAAGGAGGAGTTTTTAGCAGTTTTTAGGTGGAATCAGAAACATTGAGACCAGTGTCCAAGCCTGTACCACAGCACATAGCCTGTGAGAAAGTCTCATTATCTCAGAGTTGTCTGCTGTTCCAATTCCTGAGGAAGTTCTGAAGGACATTCCCATTCCTGTGATGAATCCAGAGGTTCCTGATATGAGTTATACACTACAGACCATCCCTGTTGCTAAGTTTGGTCCAAATTGTTATGATACAAGATATGGTCACATTTCTAAACCCTGCAACAGATATGAAGCAACTTGGACATGAACATTGTGTTTTGTTTCTAATGTATATAGTAATGCATGTCTAACTCTGATATTATTTTTGCAAAGGGCAATAATTTTAAGAGGGAGGATGCAGATCAATATGGTTGTATATGCCTTTAAGAAGCTATCCAAGGGATTGCACAAGTGTATAAATACTGAGCACATGCAAATTAGACTGCCATTTTGTAGTAACCCATTGAGATCTAATCATGTATGTATGTATGTAAGGTCTGTCTGTTAGCCAGTTTGTTTGTATTTTATGATGCTGCTATCCATCCCGATATGTTTCTATGTATTAAAGCATCTAAACAAAATACCCCACCTGCTTGTCATCTATGTGAGAGAGAGAGAGAGAGAGGCAAGTGAAAATCAGATTTCATTTAAATGTAGAAATCCAAAACGAAGACAAACTGGTCACAAAACCAACACAAAGGCAGCAAGATAAAGCTGTGTTTGGATTTATCCTGCTGCCTATGTGTTGATTTACAAAATAGCTGTGTTTGGATCTATCCTGCTGCCTTTGTGTTCATTTAAATGTAGTTTATTAGAGAAAAATACAGTATTCTGTTTGCATACTTTTAGAAATGCAGCTGTATTAAAGCAGACATGTATCTTCATTTTACATTTTACAAGCAGATTCACTACAAAAGGAAAGTTTTGGTAACATCTAGTCAAGAATACTGATAAGAATAAAATGTTCAAACAGAATGTGCAGTACATTAAATACAAACAGGCTTGGGGACCAAGGTTAAAGAGGCACGTAGAAATTTACAGGGTTTTGGTATTATTAGGAGATACTTTGGACACAGTGAGTCTGTTAGTTCAGACTGATAAACAGAAAGTCATTGCACTGCAGTCCTCAGAAATCTGATACAGACACTTGAGAGTGAATACAGAAGTCAGGTCAAGTATCCAGCATTCCAGAATATTAAATATATTATTCAGGATGAAAGAAATATTAGTGCAAAAGTCAGGCCAAATATCCAGCATTCCAGTATATTAATTATATTATATTATTCAGGGGGGAAATAAATATGAGTGCAGAAGCTAGGGACATTATAATTCAGTCTATTTCAGTTTATCAGCACTGTTATTGGAAACCACACAATTTGATTCTGATACTATTGGCAATTACCTCCACTGTACATAAAAAAACATACTTAACTGAATTACTGTATATGCAGACTTTTATTCTGAAAGTTATAAGAAGATTTGGCACACAAAGGAGACTTGCACCTGTTCAGCACAGTTGTGGGTAATTAAAATATATAGTCATTCATTCCAGCCTGATTCTAGCTTCTTTCAGTTATTTCCAGTTCAACCCAGTATTCTACAGTCCTTTCAATTCTTACAATGGTAAGACACCATTGGAGGTGGATGATATTTGCAGTTAAAATAAATCCCCAAACCCCATAGCAACCTAACAAATTTATTAGCAGACAGATTGCATGGATTTTACAGACCAGCAGTGTTTCTTCAGAACATTACTTCAGAAAATCTGTGATAAAGTCTCAAAGAACTTTAGACTCTCTAATATACTAGTGTAAAAGACATTATCCAGTTAACAGCAATGTATCAGAAAAGTCACCATCCGTCCAATGCCGACAACGGACTTTCAAGTTTCCAGTGTGACATCACAGAGCCAAAGGAATCCTTACAACAGGCAGTTTGAAAAAGCTGAGAGTCACTTGACCACCTTCTCAATGCAGCTTCGACCTTCATTATGTGAGCACTCATTTTTATTGCAATGCATTTTTAGCTAAATCAGAAAAGTTAAATACATCAGTAAATGCAAATTGTATAAATTTGTCAAACAGTACTTCTACAGTAAAGGCACCAGTAAATGGGCGGTTTAAATTTAAAATTGGGTAAAGCAGTCTAAAAAACTGTGTTAAAGAAATGTTCATTTAATTTCTAATGTTAGTTCAGGAATGTTATATCTCTCTAGATGCAAAAGGGTTAAAACACAGAAGTACACTGTAATGAGTGAGGTAACGGACCCACTTTCTTATAATTCACAGTATGATTCAGTTTCTAATGTCAGTATGGTTTCAGACTTAACAAAATGCAAATTATAACACATTCACATTTACAGTCTTCAGAAATCAGCACATGAAATTCAAAAGTCACAGTATTGCAGATACAGGCATAAACACAATCAATGTACGTAACATACAGATTCCCAGACAAAACACAAAGCAAACATTTGGAATGTCTTAAGTTCATGTTATTTCATATATAGATGTTCAGAATGTAATAAATTCTTGTTTATTGTTTTCAGAAGCCAATACAAACATTGCACTGAGGGGAGATAAGAGTGATCAGAGTGCATACTTTGATCAGTTTTATAAAGTAAACACCAGCATGAATGATATACAGACTTCAGGGCAAAATAAAGATGGAATGCATACCGTAGCTCAAGTCAGTGTTGTTAATTCTATAAAAAAAGGATTTTCAGATTATCTGTATAGGGTCTGGCAGTCCCACACCAAACCAGATTATTTATCTGTCATTGTTTAAGGATGAGAGAAATGGCAATATTTCATTGCTTTCAGAAAAGAAATTATGGATTAATGTACTGATTAATACAAACACATCAATTTCAGTTACAAATAAACCTCTGCTAGAGGCAACAAGTGCAGGCCTATTACCCTAACATAATTTAAAAAAGCTTTAAAAAAGGGAAATGGTAAAGCTCCAGAGTTAGATGGTTTGAGTGTAGAATTATAAAGTTTGCTTTCATTTTTTTTTCAGAATTACTGAGTTATGTTTTGTTTTCAGGATAATTTCATTGTGACAAAATCATTCTTCCTTCACAGAAATTTTTTAAAAATCTAACCTATACTTAAACATGGAAAGGATAATAAGTTAATTTCCTTCTATAGACCTACTTCATTATTAAATGTAGGATATAACTATTTACTTCCATCTTCTCTACAAGATTAAGAGATATGAATAAAACAAAAGAATAAAGCTGTATGGGCAGACAGGTTTAATAAAACTTAAAAAAACATACAAAATAAAACATGCTAAGTGCTTTCACATAGAGATGCTTCTTCAGACCATGAAAATACAATATGCAAACAGATTTTAAGTATATTCCATTATCCAGTGACATCATTTTGTTAATCAACAAGTTCAATCCACCAATTAACCAATTATATAGTGCAATAGGGTCTTCTTTACTTGAGTTTTGGTCTCAAGGAGACCTTGCCATTGAGGCCCTTACTCCTGTCTGCTTGCAGATTCAGAATCCAATGTAATTTCATATTTTCAGTAATACTCTTAACAGTCCCTATTTTTGTTTGATATCAGTAGTCTCTAAAACTTTAAATTTAAAAGTATGTGCCATACCCATATCAATAACATGTTTAGCCAATGAATTCAGAATGTTGCCCTGCCTAATCTCCCTTACATGCTCCCTGATTCTGCCTCTAATAAAATGGTCTGTCTTCCCTACATAGAAACACTGACAAGTTGTATACTGGGCCAGATATTCTAAATGTTTGCTGAGACAGTTGGCACTAACATTAAAGAAATACCTCTGATGAGTAGTGGGGTCCAAAAATGTGTTGTTACTATCTATAAAATCACATAAATTACAATTCCTACATTGAAATGTACCATGATCTGTCTGCGGTACTAAGTTACCTTTTCTATGGCACAACATCCTTTTTTGAACCTATGAACCTTTAGCGATTTTTTGTTCCTAAACCTAAAAACTGGTTTGGATCCTATCACACCATTAATAAACTGATCTGATGTAAGGATGTGCCAGTCCTTTTCAATTATATTACAGATGGAACTGATGTTATTGGACTATGTTGTTACAATGGGAACACCTTCCCTGTACAGGCATGACTGGTCATCCATATTATGGGTAGAATCATTATATACTTTCTCTGAAAAATATGGTTTACCCCTATCTTCCCTGATGTTACTCACATCAATGCTCAACTCATTCACTGAATAACCCCTGTTACATAACTCATAATGCATCACTTCCATCCCCTTTAAGAACATATTATCCTTATTATGTAATATGGACAATCTTAATGTTTGTCCCCGTAAATATCCTAGGCATATGTAAACTCTGCTGAGGCAGAATATGATTTTTGTGGCAAGGTTTTCTATATCTACTAGTTATAATTTTATTGCTACAATCTTTCATCATTTTAACATCTAAGAAATCAGTGCTACTGTTGGAACTCTGATGCTCAAACTTCAAAAAAGCATTGGTACTATGTATGTAGGTAATGAATGATTCTAGTTGTTGTAAAGTCCCTGTCCACAAAATAAAAATGTCATCAACAAAACGGGTATAAAATCTAATATAAGGTGTATACATATTGTTGTTTAGTACATTAGTACATTAGTAAATTCCCAACACTGAAAAAGGCATTATATTGCCGAAACCGGTCTGTTTTTTATTTTTATAATAAAAGTCTGGTTATTCACTATCTTGTTTTGGGTTGCATGTTCGACTGCTAAATTTTGCTGGCCAATTTTGTTTCTTTATTAAAGTCCCAATAAGCCATAACCCCATTAGCGTAGCTGTTCATGCATGGAGTCCCCATGACTGCACCCAATTTCTGTTGATAATATTTATCACCAAAACAAAAGACATTGTTCTCAAGGATCATCTCAATAAAGAGACATAATAAATCTATAAAGTCAGGGGCATACTCACTACTCATACCCAATAAATTCTTAATATATTTCAAGCCTATATCATTTTGAATTACAGTGAAGAGAGACCATACGTCCATGGTTACAAATTTAACATCATCGTCAATAGCAGTATCTCCCACATTATCATATAGCCATCTCAAAAACTGTTCAGTGTCCCATAAAATAACATCCATTTTATCTAGTACAACCTTCATATGTTTCTATGTAGGGAAGGCAGACCGTTGTCTTAGAGACAGAATCAGGGAGCATGTAAGGGAGATTAGGCAGGGCAACATTCTGAATTCTTTGGCTAAACACGTTATTGATATGGGTATGGCACATACTTTTAAATTTAAAGTTCTAGAGACTATTGATAAACACAAAATATGGGATGTTAAGAGTATTAATAAAAATAGGGAATTGCATTGGATTCTGACTCTGCAAGTAGACAGGAAGAAGGGGCTTAATGATAAGGTCTCCTTGAGATCAAAGTTCAAGCAGAGAAGACCCCATTGCACTATATAATTGGTTAATTGGTGGATTGCACTTGTTGATTAACAAAACAATATCATTGGATAATGGAATGTACTTAAACTCTGTTTGTATCGTGTATTTTCATGGTCTGAAGAAGAATTTCTATGCAAAAGCACTTACAGTGTTTTATTTTGTATGTTTTTTAAAGTTTTATTAAACTTGTCTGCCCATACAGCTTTGCTCTTTTATTTTATTCATACTACTTGTTCTTGGAGATTCAGCTGGTGTGCTCTACTCATTTTGTTTTTGCTCAGATATAGTAGATACATTAATTAATAAAGATTAAACAGTATGTATAGTTAATAGATTAATGTATGATAAAACAAAACTATCTTAGATTTAGCAAAAAGAATGAACAAGAAATTGGTCCTAATTAGCTTAGACATCAAGAGGGATGTTGATTCTGTAGATTGGAACTACTTGTTTAAAACTTTAGAAGCATTTGCATTTCCAGAACAATTTATTGAAATATTAAAAAAAAATGGTGTAGAGACTCCAAAGAAGATGTTAAAACTGGATCTTACATTTCTCAAGGATTCACTTCAAACAAAGGCATAAAAGTGGCAGTGGGTAGCTTAGAGCAGCCTATTTATCCCTGGAGGAGTATTCCCAGCACAAGAATCTGGTAGTCTATTGGCCGTTTTGGGCCAATTTCTAGCTCTTTCAAGTCCCCCTGTATAAAACCCGCTTTGGCATGGTTTTGCTCTTGTTACTACTCAGCCAAGCTCCTCGTGGTCCTGCAGAGTGGTGCTAGCAGCAGAGAGGCTAAAAGAGCAACTGCTAACCTGATAAAAGTGCTTTTTTTTCCTACTACTACCTGGGTGACTGTCCAATCTAGCTAAACTGCAAGTATTTCTGCTTCTTGAACTGTTTTAAACTGTTTAAAGTTGTTTTTGCACCTGCACTTTTAAAGTTTGTCCTGTTTGTTGCATTTACCTGTTGAGGCTACACACTCAAGTGTGCTAGCCTGTGTTACATATTTATTGCATTTTCCTGCTGTTTGTTGCAAAAAAGGAAAAAAACAAAAAAATTATCCTTGTTTCCTGTCTTTCCTGACCTAGAGTAGTCCAAATACAGGCTTTGCTGTATTCTGGACTTTTGGAAAGTTCCTGTGTTGTCCATTTCCTTTCTTGGATAAAGGGAGGCTTATTTGTTCACCAGTGGCAGTGGGGAGCTTAGAGCAGCCTATCTATCCCTGGAGGAGTGTTCCCAGCACAAGAATCTGGTAGTCTATTGACCATTTTGGGCCAATTTCTAGCTCTTTCAAGTCCCCCTGTATAAAACCCTCTTTAGCGCAGCTTTTCGCGATTTTGCGTATAGCACAGCATCGGGCAGCGCCGCTTAATATAGCAATAACCCACGGCTGGGTGTGGGTAATGCTAGATTTACCCACGGTTGGTGTGGTTTGGTCATGAGGGCAAAGCCCGAGTGGCCAAACAAAACCAACCGTGGGTAAATCCAGCATTATCCACACCCAGAATTGGGTTATTGCTATTATACAATGACATTATTTAAGAAAAAAAATAATTATTTTTCTTAAATAATGGCATTGTATAATGCCTCCTTGCTGCCCTTCCGCAGCTGTCTGGTATTCTGCGGCAGTTCTGATGTACTGCGCATGCGCATGCCTACGCAGTACATCAGAGCTGTGGGCAAAAGCAACGGAGAAAGCAAGATCTCCGTTGCTTTTTAAAAACTGTTTCACTATGTTAAATGAGTTTAACATAGCGAGACAGCTTTAAAAAAAGCAACGGAGAATATCTGTTGCTTTTTTAAAGCTGTCTCGCTATGTTAAACCCATTTAACATAGCGAGACAGTTTTGAAAAAAGCAACGGAGAAAGCAAGATCTCTGTTGCATTTTAAAAACTGTTTTGCTATGTTAAATGAGTTTAACATAGTGAGACAGCTTTAAAAAAAGCAACAGAGAATATCCGTTGCTTTTTTAAAGCTGTCTGGCTATGTTAAACCCATTTAACATAGCGAGACAGTTTTGAAAAAAGCAACGGAGAAAGCAAGATCTCCGTTGCTTTTTAAAAACTGTTTCGCTATGTTAAATGAGTTTAACATAGCGAGACAGCTTTAAAAAAAGCAACGGAGAATCTCCATTGCTTTTTTAAAGCTGTCTAGCTATGTTAAACTCGTTTAACATAGCGAGACAGTGTGAAGCAACGGAGATCTTGCATTCTCCGTTGCTGTAAAAAAAAAGAGTTATAGTAATGGAAAAAGTCTGGGCAACCGGACCTTTTTCCATTACTATAACTCTGATTTACAACGTGCACCTGACCAATCAGCATGCATGTTTTTGAATATTTAATGGGGGGGGTTGTTGTATAATTGGGTTTAAACCATTCTCAGCTCCATAAAGTCTGCTCTTCACTTTTTCCCTTAGAACTGATCTAGTTCTCATAATAAACACCCTATTCCTACTCTAAAGCCTGGCACTTGCTTACTAAAGCAATTATATAAGTCAGCACTAAAAAATTAAAAGCACTACACCCTCACAAACTCCCCTTGAGTACCTTGTTCCCCATTGGCCCTTTTTTTAAATTATAAAGGAATTCCCAATACTATTCTAGCATGTCCAAAGGTCAGTTGTCAATCTCCTCTCCAGTCCAGCTGGTGAATCTGGGAATCTTGAGGCAATGTTACAACTGCCTCATGTACACCGAGAACCCTCTCCTCCTCCCAACAAATTCCAACACATGTGAGAGATGCAACCATATAGCCAAACTGGAGGCTAAGCTCTCTCAACTCAGTACTGGCGTAACAAGTCAGGAGGAGAAGGAAACCACACTCACTACAATTCCAGTCTCACATAGACCTACCATGACAGCAAACCAAACACATAAACACACAAAAACATACTCGGAGGCTCTAAATAAAAATCTGCCTAAGCAGCAGAGACCTCCAAAGCAGACACCCAAGCAACTGCTACCCCAAAACAACACATAGCTCACAAAGCCAGTGTGCCGAACAGTCACAGCTCTTAAGGCTAAACAACACACCTGATACACTTGTAATAGGTGACTCTATTGTCAGGCACACTGACGTCCCACTCACCAGGCTGAACAAGGAGAAGGTCATGGTGAGCTGCCTGTCGGGCGCTAGGATCCGCCACATAACACAAGCACTTAGGTCACTCCAAGACAAGTACAAATATGACTCAGTCATTGTCCATGCTGGTGTGAATGACCTGAGACGTACCTCCCTGGACTACATGAAAAGAGACATAGAGGAGCTCTCTGAGCATGTAGCCCAGGCCGGTATGACCCTGACCTTGAGTAGCATCTTACCCTCACCAAGAATGATGCCACAATATGAAGACAAGATGATCAATTTCAACAATTGGCTTAAGTATTGGTGTCATTCAAAGGGGATCCAATGCCTGTCAGCCTGGCATGACATGCTCGACAAGCCACGATGCTTTGCTAGGGACGGCTTGCACCTTTCACCCCTGGGCTTTCAGATATCGGCAAAGGCTCTTGCCACCCCCATAGTGCCTTTTTTAGGCAAGGCTCAAAAGACAAACCCACCTCCATAGGTATCACAAGGGATAAGAAACTAAGAGTAATGCTACTCAGTGCCAGAAGTCTAAACCTCAAGATGCACGCACTCAAAACTCTCCTTAGCATGGAGAACATTGATATCTGTGCAGTAACAGAAACATGGTTCAAGGCTTCCGAGAGCACCCCAGCACTACCAGGTTATACCTCATACCATGCTTTTTGGCCCCAAAACTTGGACCAAACCACAAAAGGAGGGGGAGTATCAATATTCATCAAAGATACCCACACCTCCAGGTTGGTGGCACAGCACGAAGCATCAGAGACTATCCATGTGCAACTAACAGTGGATAAAACTGCCTTCCAGTTTATAGCCTGCTACAGACCACCCTCCCAAACCCAGGAACCCCACTCGGCCTTCCTGAGAACACTGGAAAATATGAAGGTCTCTCCAAACACCATTATATTGGGCGACTTCAACTACCCAAACATAGACTGGGAGCATTACTCTAGCTCCAACACCCTAGCCGAAAGGTTCCTAGAATTTATAAACTCAAATGCTATGGAACAGCTTGTTACCACTCCCACAAGAGGGGAAAACATACTGGACCTGATCATCAACAACATGGGGACTCTATGCTCCAGACCAGAAGTGTATCCCTCACTGGTAAGATCAGACCATAAACTAATCTCACTGGATATTCACATCCCGACCCCACCCCCTGCCCAGAAAACCACAGTGAAAACCTTCTCTAAAGCAAATTTCACACTCCTCAAAACCAAGGTGGAATCCTTCAAAGCCCCCGGGCCTGTGGAAAATACGGCCCAGACTGCAGAATCCTTTATAAACGCATTCTATGAACACCTTCAGGAATGCATGGATCATGCAATCCCAAATAAAACCAAGACCCAATCCTCCAAAGGCAGACGTCCTGTCTGGTGGACCCCAGCCATAAACAAACTATAAAATAGAAGGAGGAAGCTACTACATGATAGAGCAAAATCCCAAAAAGGGAAGGCATCTCTGATCAGTATTAGCAAAAAACTACGGGCACTCATAAAATAGTCTAAGGCCAGCTTAGAGAGAAAAATTGCACAGGACACTAAGGATAATCACAAGGCTTTCTTTAGTTATGTCAGGAACCTGGGTGGGAATTCCCTGATATGCTCAGAATTAGTCCAAAATGACAAAAAATACACTGAACCCACAGACATTGCCAACATCCCAGCTGACAGGTTCAGCGCAAACTTCACCCCCCCTCCCCACCAAAAGGGCAAATATCTATCCCAGCAGCGTGCTTCCCCCCTGACATCTCAGATGCTCAGGTAAGAGCCGTCCTCTCCAAAGCAAAAAAAAACAGCATCAGTGGGACCAGACGGTGTCCCAGGCTGCGTCCTACATGAACTCCAAGAAGAGCTAAACCAAAACATAAAACTACTGTTCAGTCTCAGCCTTACTACAGGATATGTACCCAAAGAGTGGCATACAGCAACAGTGGTCCCTCTCCACAAAGGTGGTGCCTCAACAGATCCTGGAAACTATTGCCCCATAAGCCTGACTAGCTTGGTCTGCAAAGCTATGGAAAGGATCATCATGGACCTCATAAATAAAGATATTGGGGACCTACAGACACTGGATTCTACCCATTTCGGCTTTGTTAAGGGCAGATCCTGCCTCTTAAACCTGGTTGATTTCTTTGAAACAGTCACCAAGGCCATTGACGAGGGGAAGGTGGTCCACACAGCCTACCTGGACCTCCCAAAAGCCTTCGATACAATACCCCACTTGGGCATTATAGATAAGCTCACCAGCTTAAATATAAACCCCTATGTCACTAGATGGGTTGCAAACTGACTGAAGGACAGAACCCACATGGTTAGAATTGCTGGAGCCATGTCAGACTCCAAACCAGTTACAAGTGGCATCCCACAAGGCTCAGTCCTGGGACCTCTCGTGTTCGGTATATATTTCTTGGCGGTACAGGCCAACATGGAAGGACTGTGGCTGACCAAGTTCGCAGATGACTGCAAACTGGGAGCCATAATCAACTCTCCAGCCGACACAAACATCCTCCAAAAGGGCCTCATAGAAACAGACAACTGGTGCCAGAGCCATGGCCTCAAGCTAAACGCCAAAAAGTGTATAGTCATCCCCTTTGGCAAAAACAAAGTGCCCACAAATTACCACATAAGTGGTAATCCATTAAGTACGGAAGAAGTAATTAGGGACCTGGGGACCCAAGTTGATAGCAGTCTCTCATTTGACAACCACGTGGCCAAGGTGGTTAGAAAAACATTTTATATAGCCCACCTAATCATGAAGGGATTCACATCTAGATCAGGGGAGGTCATTGTGCCTCTTTACTCATCCCTCATCAGGCCCATAATTGAGTACAATGGCCCTTTTGGGATGTACCTTACCAGACACCTGCAGCAACTGGAAAGACCCCAAAAGTACCTCACCAAGAGGATCAAAGGGCTCAAACAGATGCCATATGCTGCCCAGTTAAATAAACTCCAGCTCTACTTAGTGGCATACCGCCTGCTCAGAGGCGATCTGTGCCTGACGTATAAAGCCATGTCCAACCCGGAATTAATGGACATGCTGCACCTCAGAAAATCCAAATCCCATCGAGCTACCCACTCGAGAGACTTGAACCTCAGCACTGAAATAAATAGGACATGCTGGAGGGACAGATTCATAACCCAGAGACTCCCTTCACTCTGGAATAAAATCCCAGTCCAGGTTAGGCAGAGTCCCTCATTGATTCTCTTCAAGAGGAATCTTGATGAGTGGATGGGAGATCATAGGTTTACCCCGGTTATCACTTCTGTGTCACTGTTAGACAGAGGCACAGTATACTAACCTCGAAAAAGGGCATAGCAAAATTAATTTAAAACGGGTGGCGAAAGCCAAACACACTCTGGCTAGGCTTATAAATGCCCTAGGGCAGATAGCCTAGTATGAACCTATGAACCTATGAACCTATGAAAGGGTGTTCCTTGTTCCCTCTACTATTTGCATTAGTTATTTAACCCAAAAGTAATGAAAAAAAATTATGGATTCTCAATTAACAAGGATTGTCAATTCAAAATACAGCTTTTTGCAGATGATATTTTACTAACTATAGGATATTTTAAATTATTCAGTTGAAGAAATAGATGAGGAAATTGAAAAGTTTCAAGAAGCATCGCTGCTGAAATTTAATAATAATACAACTGAAACTTTAGTGTTAAATCATTTACTAGATAGTACATTTAAAGATAAATATAAATATAATTGGGAGGAATAGAATATTAATAATAATTATAAAAAATAAATGAAGTGTTTCTTCTTATCAAAAAATGGAATGTTTTTTTTTTTACTTTTGAGAATGGAAAAACATCATTCTTATGTTATCCTAAAAAGCCAAGAATTGCTTATAGAACACATATAAGATTATGGGAGGATGGTGGTATTAGCTTCCCAGAAATATAATTATATTCTAGTGCTTACAATTTTAACTCTATTATACTCTGGATAGACTCAACTTTCACTAGTCAATGGAAAACCATTCAGGAACAGATTATACTAAATCCTTATAAGTTTATCAGATATGATAAATTAGAAATATGTAACAATCCTTTCATCTGGTTAATAAAATGTATCATAGAAGGAAATTCATTTCAACCTTTAGACTCTGCATATATGAAACCAGTCCTTAAAACAGTTAAGAAATTTGTTTTTAAAACTCCATCAATATCAAAATGGAAATGGTTGTGTGTTTTCACTGTACACACTTCTAGATTTAAGGAAGATGAGAACATTAAAATTAATTTACTAAAAAGGAATGGATTAATATTATGGCCTGATTTTGCTTTGAAAAAGGAAAAGCTAAGTGACCAGAATATTTAATGAAGGATTATAGGTTGGATGAATCTGTTAACCAGTTCATATTATCCATCAGTAACAAATTAAATGAATTTGTAGATAACATGAATAAAGAGGAATAGAACACTAGTCCCCCATTATATAAATAAATGTATGCTATCATTGAAGTTAATTTGGCATACAATGGAAGCTTGTCCAAGTTATGTAAGTTAATTATAAATAATAAATAATTTTAAGTGGAGGTGGGATTACATCAAGGATCAGCTCTGAGACCTTTCTTATTTGCAGTGGTGATGGACAAGTTGACAGACGAGATCAGACAGGAGTTCCCATGAACTATGATGTTTGCAGATGACATTGTGATATGTAGTGGGAGTAGGGAACAGGTTGAGGAGACCCTGGCAAGGTAGAGATATGCTCTAGAGAGGAGAGGAATGAAGGTCAGCAGGACTAAGACACAATGTATGTGTATGAATGAGAGGGAGGATAGAAGAATGGTGAGGATGCAGGGAGTAGAGTTGGCGAAGATGGATGAGTTTAAATACTTGGGATCAACAGTTCAGAGTAATGGTGAGTGTGAAAGAGAGGTGAAGAAGAGAGTACAGGCAGGGTGGAGTGGGTGGAGAAGAGTGTCAGGAGTGATTTGTGACAGACGAGTACAAGTAAGAGTGAAAGGGAAGGTCTACAAGAGGGTAGTTAGACCAGCTATGTTATATGGGTTGGAGACAGTGGCAGTGACAAAAAGGCAGGAGTCAGAGCTTGATGTGGCAGAGTTGAAGATGTTAAGATTTGCACTGGGTGTGACGAGGCTAGACAGAATTAGGAATAAGCATATTAGAGGGTCAGCCCAGGTTGGATGGTTTGGAGATAAAGCCAGGGAGGCAAGATTGCATTGGTTTGGACATGTGCTGAGGAGGGATGCTGGGTATATTGGGAAAAGGATGCTAAGGATGAAGTTGCCAGGTAAGAGGAAAAGAGGAAGGCCTAAGATAAGGTTTATGGATGTGGTGAGAGAGGACATACAGGTGGTTGGTGTGACAGAGCAAGATGCAGAGGACAGGAAGAAATGGAAACAGATGATCCACTGCGGCAACCCCTAATGGAAACAGCTGAAATAAAAAGAAATAATTTTGATGCAAAATTCTGGAACTTTTTAGATAGTAGTGTCTCAATAGATGGTAAGAATAAAACTTTGTTACTTAAATCAGTTACTCAAACTTCTTCAAGTTTATACTGGGAAGTTTTTATGTGGAAATATATACATAAAATGTTTGTTAATTCCTATAAAATCTCTAAGTATAGTAAAATTACTTTTTCAGTTTGTTGGAGATGTAGTAACGATGTTAAAGCTGATTGGATACACGTTTATGGATTGTGAAAAATAAGTATGTTTTTAAGGGGTTATGGTCTGATAATTGTTCAACTAGATCAATAATACTAATGAATGGTTTTCTTCATGTTACTGTAAAAGCCAAATAACAAAAATATTTTGGAATCTTTTGGCAGTTGGTAGAAAACTTAGTAGAAAAAAAATGCAAATTAGACTCAATTCCTGTGTTCAAAGAATTTTTTAAATCTAACAGCAATACTATATAAAACTGAAAAAAGAAGTGATCAGATTAATGTCTATAAATCTTACTAAGATTTTTAGTGGTTCAGATAGCTTTGAAATTTTGCTATTGAAATTTTGCTATTGAAATGCTAAGACTCTTAATGCATTAATTGTATAAAATTACCTTGATTCAATGTATTCCTAATATTGTATAACAGTATGTGATGTTGAATTTATTCCTTTCTGTGTATATATTGTAAATATGTTAAATTCATAAAAGATTTCTTGAAAACAATAAAGACTAGCATGACTGTACTGCCATGGAAAGGAACACAACACAAATACTTTATTTATCATATCTTAACTGCAAACAATCTTGGCAAAAGAAAGGTCATTGTTAGTTTTTGAAAAAGACCTTTCTGCACAGGGCAAAACAGGAAAATATAGTTATTAGGAAATGAAGTCTTTACCCTTCTTCCTCCAAAGCCATCAGAGCTCAAACCATTGACTTTCTTCATAACCTCTACACAAAATAAAATGTTCAAGCCATCCACCGTTTCCAGACCTATAAAGACAGGTTACGTATCTCTAATAAAAAATGGAAGAAAAGACAGTTTTACGAGTTACTGGTTCAAAATCTCCAGTGGCACAATTATGAAAAGAAAGAGCAACTTAACTAACTTAGTAGAGTCTTAGCATATACAGTGGCTTCTATAATTTTAATATGACAATAGCTTCGGGCATTGGAACAAATCTCTGCTGCCACTTCCCCATCTGGCTTATTGAGAAGTATGGGTGGTTCATCTTTTTTTTTCCTCCAGAGCCTAAGTCTCTTAGGTGCTCTTCATTGACTTAATTAGCATCTACATCAGACCCAAGGCTGCTAGCTTTTATGTTTTCCATGTTGTTACTGATTTCCAGAGCTTTTTAGCATCTGAGCCTACAGTGTCCTTATCAGCATTGTATCCCATGACATGATGGTTTTATCACTGAACCTCCCATTATCATTGGTGGTTTTGCTACAATCACCTCTGGTATCAGTGAAACATTCAGTACTGATGTAGGTAGATGGGACTGTGGTGCAAGAGGTAATACTGACCTCTTATTGGCATTGCCACTTGTGGTGTGTTCATTCTGACAGCAGTCAAGACAAGAATTCTCAATGCATAGTCAAATGATAATACCTATCATGATGCTCTGATGCCATACAGTTTCCTTGTGGCGGATATCCCCAATATTCTTTGTTTCTTTGATGACAATGACTGTTTCTATGGTTGAGTATTTTCTTCAGCCCTCAGTCTTGACATGTGTCATGCAGCAGGACAGAGAGTCACAACATCCTTTGTAGCATCCTTCTATGACTTTAGCCACTAAACATTCTTCTTCATCTTCTTCTTCTTTGGGTCCACTGAAGGATATCAACAAATGTTATTGCAAGAGTAAGCACAACAGTTCTCGTACAACATGCCCAGATCCTGCTATTGAAGACAAGGAGCACAGAAACTCTCCAATTTGCCACCTGAAGACATCAAGTTTGGGAGGTGTCAGAAATTATGAGACAGAGAGGGGAGTGACTCACAGACCCTGGGCCCACCAGCACAAGGTGCAGTACAAAAGCCTATCAGTCCTCCAGACATTCTTCTTGTGAGGTCCTTTCACTGGGCATGCCTAAAATCACCAGTACTGTGACAAAGGAAAACCCTGACAAAGTAAGGTCATTTCCTGTAAATGTCAGAAATATCCACCAGCCTCTCAGAGATTGGAATTTTTGATTAGAAACTCCTAAGCTGGAAACTCATGTAGCAGCAGCTGCCTTAAAACAACTGCAATTTGAATCCAGTAGGGTGGACTATATTAGGAGACAGGTTTATACATCCTTCTTCTGAAAGAGCTTCAGTAAAACATGATGGATGAAATGCACCAGTCACTGATACTGTTTCCTGATGAACAACTCAGAAACAAAATAGTACCCTAACTAGCAACTATTTTTTTTTTGTTTTTTTTTTTTTTTGTATGTTGAACGTTATGATGAGTGTGAATTACAGCCCTCCAAAAGGCTTGGCCTGTGCTACAAGGTTCAACATTTCCATCACCAGCACACCTGGCTTAGGGTTGCTGATTTTGCTGAGAATTTCAAAGAAAATGTTATGTATTTTTCTTTCCAGGGGCCCTATCTTTTTGCACCAAATCTTAAGCCATACTTGGAAGCCAAGGAGAAAGAAGACAAGTCTCTCTCAGCCACTGCAATCAAATTCTAACCACCTCAGTGCTCCTCTAGAATATAGATAACATGCACTAGATTTGGTTTTGGTATGGACAACAGCAAAACAATGAGAAAAATGGAAGACACTTGAACACTCAGGAAAATCTCCAAAGGTATTGCACCTCCAGAGGGAAAGATCAACAACAGCCACAGGAGGAGTGTTTTTCCACCAAACTTTGGAGACAGTTTGAGATTGCTTTTCAGTCCACCTTCCTTCCTGATTTGTACTCGCAGAGAAAGGGTAGATGCAAATAACACTATTCACACACTAGAAAATTTCCTCCCACACTTGCCCATGCTCTCTGCATTTGCCCTTTGCCCAAAGCACCACACTATCAGAAAAATAATCAGAAATAAAGGAGGTCAATAGTCTTCTACTAAAATAGATTCACCTAGCCAGTCCTGTGGTGTAGGGGGTTAAAATCCTGCTAAAGCTCAGGTAACCTGATTTTTAGCAGTAGCTCAGACTTCTGAGGCACTGGTAGGGAAAGATGAGCATATCCCTGATGAAGAGAAGGGAGTGCCCTTAGGTACACCTCAGAGTTTTTCCCTAGTGGAAGCTGGAGAAGCATAAGATGAGAGTGCTGTCATAAAGAGATAATGGTGGATGACATTGGCTGAGTCACTACAGAGGCAGAATTATAAGACAGCATGTCCCCATTTCACATCCATTCCCCTGGGCATCTATGGGTGTACGAATAGGAAAGGATGTAGCCAAGACTGAAGACCACTGATTAATATATTGAAATGCTTTTCGTTTGCAAAATCACATGCAAACTTCTTCAGCTATGTCCTTTCCTATTCGTTTTCCACTAGTTTGTTATACATCTATGGGTGTACACAGGGAGGCAAATTAAGGTATATATATATATATATATATATATATATATATATATATATATATATATATATATAAAACATTTATTTATTTGCAATTTAATAATCAAGTAAGTGAGCTAGTTGCCACAACCTTTCCAGCCATGTTCCATCCACATTTGGCATTATAAATAATATAATGTCACTAAAACAAAATGGACATTAAATATATTAGTACACTTCTATAAATACATTATACAGAATTTGCAAGGTGTTATGCAATAAATTTTGGTGAGAAAAAATAATAAGGTTTAAAAGGAGTACAGCCAAGTAGTGATCAGGGAACTTTAACAACATATTCTCAAGTCAAGGGATTTCAGTGAGTGAGTGAGTGGTACTTTAAGCTTGTGTTAAGATACTTCTGAGCATAAAGCATGAACATTCCTAAGCATGCAAACAAAATGCTGCCCCAAGTGCTTAGTTCCCCTCACTGGCCCAGTGGATGATGAGGAGAGCTCTTGAGAGCAGCTGATGTTCAGCCTGCAAGGAGCAAAAAAAATAGTCCTCCAAAAGGTCACAACAGTCCTAAAGTGATTAAGATATTACTTCAAATTATTTTTTATTGCCAAAGAACACAATGGACCTTAGGTATAAGTGACCTAAAAACTTTCTTCCCAAAAGAAACCCTTTGAATATTTTAATTGAGTTACTCAGAGTCATACAGCAAATAGAAGTGGAAGGAATCAAACCCTATACCCCTGACTGCAACAATCAGCTATTAACAGCTGAGAGACATTGTCAAAGGAAAAAACTTCAAAGACCAATACACGTAAGGTTCAGTTAAGGCACTTTAATTTACTTGCTGCAAGGAGTCAAAAACATGCAAATACAAGGATTTGTCTAACTACTAACAGGAAGTATGCTCATTTTTATACTGTTTTATAAGACATGGCCTTCTAAGCTGACATAATCAAACACAACTTTAAGCATTGTACTACAGCAGGTGTTACTTCAGATTTTCTGCTGACATGACTAGATTTGTGAGAAACTTTTCAGAAAAATAACCTGGCCTTGATGACCAGTACTTCGCTTACAAGCCTCTATTGTACAGTGTTACATTTCAAGGTACTCTTCTAATACAGATACAAGCAAATGCTGATTGAAGTTCATATTTTTCAAGCAAGCTTTGTCTAATTATCTGTTACTTCTGCAGCTGTGTATGTTCTCATAGCACAGCGGAACTTCTTGTCTGAGTTTCATATAAGCAGTATTGTTCTATTCATTATTTTCCTAACGCAAGCAGAAATCATCTGCTTCTCAGTAAATTTCCAAGGCACAAGCAAGATTTAGCTGACAGTACAAGGTCAGAAAGCAACTGCAGTTTGTTCAGATTTATGCAGTATGAAATAGAATAAATGTGTTAACCCTTTTAGACTCTAAATACACTAAGCATATTACTAATACACACATTAATACATATTTTTCTAACATTTCCCCCCTATTAATACTTTTATTCTACTTTCAAAATAAGCATAAACAGTGTGTTTTCTTCTCCTAACCTCTTCCACTCAGGATTTGCAGTTAAGAGAGTCATTCAGTTTAAACGTATGAAAGCATTTTCAGTCTTTTAACAGTTCTTCAAACTCAGTACTTTGATACAAGGTTTCAGAAACTGACATGTCTATAAAGTCTTTGATCAGTCTTTTCCTGCAGGGGATACCACAACAAACACAAACTCCCAGTAGGAGCAAACCTACACAAATGGCAATCAGGATGTTCATTAGGATGGTACCCCACCCCCCCAAACCATTTCTGGAAAACGTCCATAAGAGGGTTTGGGCCTGGTTTGGTCATGGCCGACACTTGCTGAATTACCTCAAGATGATTGTCTACCTCATGTTTATGGTCAGGAATATACGAACAGCACTCTTCTTGGATTAAAGCGCATGTACCACCTCTCACCACTAGGGTGAAGTCAAGAGCCATGCGGTTTTGGAGCACTACAGTTCTCATAGCATTCAGTTCATCAGTCACCAATTCGAGAGCAGAAAAAGTTGCATTGCTCATTACTTCGAGAAGTTTTGACAGTTTTCTCAGCTCCCAGATCGATTTCACTGCTCCATATGCTGGAGATATGCCTGCGCACGATATAACACTATCACTCAAGTCCATATGTGTCAGCCCTTTGCTTAGGGAATGATGGTCTTTCCAACATGCATCGATTTGTCCCACTGGATTCACAGGTTTCTTGACGACCTCTCGGACATTTCGAATTTTTCCTCGAGGCAAAACTGCAGTGTGTCATATGGCCAGAACCAGGTAACCCAAAAAACAACTGCCGGACCAATTCTCAGGTAACCACTTGTATGCCTTTCTGCCACACACAAAATAACAGTCCTCTACTTTAGTAGTTACCTTGCTATGAATATACACTCGCCCTGCATGAAACATTTTTCTATCAATTATAGACAGCTGTTTATAAAGAACAGAATTATGTTTTACTTCATCAAGTGTTTTGTGCATCAATCCAAGAAATGAATCATAGTTTGTATTACAATAAAGATCTACTTTGTTTCCTTTAGTATAACATCTATAAGGAACAGTCACATTGCAATTGCTCCAACCTACCTGAATAGTATCATTTTTATAAAAACACACAGTTCCCTTTTGTGGAACAGACAAGTGCAATGCTATTTTATCTTGCGCTGTAATGGTTGAGGTATCATAAATCAAGTTTTCCCAGGTCTCATTGACCCCTAGGGGGACCGTAGTCATTAATAACCCCCCATATGCTGTCGGCAAAGCTGTGCAAATCCAGCAATTCGAAACATTGAAAGTCTCTGCATACACATATTTAATTGCCTGGTAAGTGTTAAAGTTTGGATGCCAGTCTATGAGTAATGCTTCACGTTTATTCAGTTCAGTCTGTCTGGCTGGGAAAAGGAAAGGCCACAACAAAAAGATTATTGTCACTAGTACAGTTAACAGGAAGATTATGCAATACTTCTGAGGAAAGGGTTGTTCTGCATTCCTGTTTCTTCTGGACTCTATCATTTTTACTCTTGGCATGTAACAAGATTTTTGTCCAGTTCAAAGTTTTTAACTAACTTACAGTGCGTCAGGTGGATTCAAGAGGCTTGCTCCACTATCTTGACTGCAGTGGGTGTTGACAAAAGTACTTGATATGGGCCCTCCCACTTCGGAGTTGTCCAGTTCTTTTTCTTTACCACCTTCACCCAGGCCCACGTTCCGGGCAGCACTGACACTTCTGACGGTCCAGTTCGTTCTTTATCTGAAACAGAATTTAACTGCAACAAATGTTTAGAATTTAATAACTTGCGCATATACTCTGCTAAGGTACCATCAGCTTCCTGGTCTGCGGGCATGAGAGATTTCCACTGAGGTATATAATAAGCCCTTCCAAAGAGCTTTTTGAAAGGAGTCAATCCTTTTGCATTTGGAACAGTTCTCATGCTCAACAGTGCCAGGGGCAGACAGTACACCCAATTTAAATGGAACCGTGACTTAGTACACCCAATTTCTCTGTGTTTCTGATATTAACTTTCTTAATTTACTCTTCAGAACTCCATTATGTCTCTCTACTAGCCCTGCAGATTGTGGGTGATACGCACAACGTTTTTTTAAAGAAATACCAAAAAATCTACTTAGCTGTTGTATGGTCTGGTTCACAAAGTGCGTGCCATTGTCACTGTAGATTCTTTCCGGAATGCCGAATCTGGGGATGATTTCTTTTACAAGGACCTTGGCCACAGTTGTAGCATCTGGATTTTTAGTCGGAAAGGCTTCCACCCATCTGGAAAACATATCTACAATGACAAGACAATACTTCTTACTTTCACATTTATTCAACTCTATGAAATCCATACAGATAGTATGAAATGGATATGGTGGTGTAGGGAAACTTCCTTGCTTGGGCTTTAGCGCCCCTTGTGTATGATGTTTATTACAAACGTGGCATACCGCGCAGAATTTTTTAGAGTAATTTGAGAAGCCATATGTCGTGAACACTCGGTTCGCCAGCTGTACCATCCCCCCTGTTGAGACATGGCTCTGCCCATGGCTCAACAAAGCTGCATATCTAAACAAATTAGATGGCAATATTGGTTTCCTTTCTTTAGAGATGTACAGCCCCTTTTCAAGAATTGCTCCTCGTTTTACCCATCTTTGTTTTTCAGCTTTCGTAGTAAGTGTCTGCATTGTTTTTAACATTTCTAAGTCTAAAATCTCAGAGGGTTGTAATTCCTCATTCAAAAGAAATGCTTCTGAAGCTGCCAGCTTTGCAGCTGTATCAGCTCTCGCATTACCTTTTGAAATCCTATCCTGCTGCTTGGTATGAGCTACACATTTACAAATAGCTACTTTCTGAGGTAACTGAATAGATTCTAAAATATCTAAAATAAACTGTGCATGAATAATCGGTTTGCCAGTAGATGTTATCATTCCTCGATTTTTCCACTGTTGCGCAAAAACATGTACAGTAGAAAAAACATACTGGCTGTCAGTAAAAATGTTTACACATTTATCCTTTGCTAAGGTACATGCCCGTGTCAAGGCAATCAATTCTGCTGCCTGTGCAGATAAACTGTGTGGTAAAGATTTCGCTTCTATAATGTCTGTGTCAGAAACTACTGCATATCCCACTAGGTTCTGTCCTGCAGGACCCCTTTTGCATGAGCCATCCACAAAATATGTCACCTCGACATCATCCAAGGGAACATCCGTAAGATCTTTTCTAGGTAGTGTCTTTTGCTCAATCACCTGCAGGCAGCTATGTGGCGTGCCATCTGCAGGGGTTGGGAGCAAGGTAGAAGGGTTCAAAGTCGTACATCGTTCAATTGTCATGTGAGGTTGGCTCAACAATATAGTCATACAGGAAAGATGCCTAGCAGGGGAAAGATATGCTACCTTCTCTTCCAATAATATAATCATGACTGCATGAGGCAATCTCAATGTGAGAGGGTGGAACAACACTACTGAGGCCGAAGCCTGTACTGCCATTGCAGCTGCAACTACTACTTGTACACAGTGAGGTAAAGACCGTGCCACCAGGTCCAGTTGTGATGAATAGTAAGCAATAGGGTGTTGCTTGTCCCCATGCTGCTGTGTTAACACTGATGTCATATAACCTTGCTTACAATCTACAGTTTGGAAAAAACGTTTATGATACTTAGCATATTCAAGCAATGACTGTAATCTGCTTGTACGATGATTTATCATGTGTTTTGTAATAAAACTGCTTATGGGTACAATACTGCCTTTCAAAAATGCATTCTTTAACTGCTGCTCATATGGGGAATCATGTGTCTGGTCTTCAGGAACCTGCATTCCACAGTGGTTATTAAAACATTCTAACAGTCTGGCATAATATCTGTCAACAGTCTCAACTTCTTGTTGGAAGCATTGATTAATGTAAGTTCAGTCTGCCCTACTCTTCCATTTCTCAGAGATTCGGTCTGTAAGACCTTTCACTCTGTTGTCTAACTGCGCTGCCACATGGGAGGGGCTTGAACGCAGCGTCACGGGGATTCCAGTTGCCACTGATCATGTGCCAATCTGGTCCCACAGTTTGTCTGACTACTTTTTCTACCTCTTCTCCGTTTAAATTATAACTTAGCCTCATTCCTTGCAAATCTTCTAAGAACTTTCTAAAATTGACTTTTGGATGGGGAATTCCCTCAGTGGCTTTCCGGATGCCCTCCAGAGTCCAGGGTCTATACACTAGAATAGTTGGGTCCTGACCTTCTTGCCCTGCCTGAAGATTAGGCACTTCTATAAGTGGGCATATTTCTTCCTCACTCGTAGATTGTGAATTTCTACCCATTTGACACAACTCAATGTCCCCTTTTGAGTTTCCTGCCCGTGTTCAAGACCTGGTCTCGACGGGATCTCTAACAAACGGTTTCGCTTTTGTAGCATCTCTACTTACAGTGACAGTAGGATATCGTGGGGGTGGACTAACTTGTTCACTTGCCTCATATTCCGGTAAGGGGGGCGGAGGGGCTGATGCCATTACTAAGTTATTATCCTCTTTATCTAAAAACATTGCTTTTGAATTATTATTATTTTGTTCCCTTCGGTTTACTTCCTCAATCCACCTGTGTGCCTGAGGAATTCCTAATTGACGTTGCTTTTTTACCCAACCTTTAGAATTGGCTTTAAGCTGTTTGACAAGTTTGACAAGCGAGGCTTTTTCTAGTTTACCATCAAATTCATACTTATTAACCCATTTTGAGTAATATTTAATATTATCAGCACACTGTGACTGCATGTATTTCGCATCTTCGGTTAACGACGGATTTTGGGACCTTTTTGTACAATTATTACCCATTTTGTTCTACCCTTTTATTCATTACATAACACCTTATTTTTACGTGGTACCACGGATATTTTTATAGTCTCTTCAGAATGACTGCCTACCTGTTCTGTTTCCCTGATCTATGACAAGACAGTAATCTTTCTGTCCCTGACTTATAAACAAAGTCTCTAACAGAACAAATACAAGTCTAGTTCCTGATCTAAAACAGAAAAAAGAAGGTAGATTCACCTTACCTGAGCCTTTGTGATTGATCACCTGGTTCGAATAAACCTGTCCTTCAGTCGCGGATCAGAAAGTGGCTGGCCTCTTTTGTACGACAATTCAGTCGGAGGACTTTTCAAATAAGAAGAACCAATGTGGTTTCTTCCCTGTACGGTTTCAAGCCACCTGGCCTGTCTGATCCGAGGCGAAGTGAAGGTTTCCGGTCCGAAGGACCAATCTGTCAAAGGAAAAAACTTCAAAGACCAATACACGTAAGGTTCAGTTAAGGCACTTTAATTTACTTGCTGCAAGGAGACAAAAACATGCAAATACAAGGATTTGTCTAACTACTAACAGGAAGTATGTTCATTCTTATACTGTTTTACAAGACATGGCCTTCTAAGCTGACGTAATCAAACACAACTTTAAGCATTGTACTACAGCAGGTGTTACTTCAGATTTTCTGCTGACATGACTAGATTTGTGAGAAACTTTTCAGAAAAACAACCTGGCCTTGCTGACCAGTACTTCACTTACAAGCCTCTATTGTACAGTGTTACATTTCAAGGTACTCTTCTAATACAGATACAAGCAAATGCTGATTGCAGTTCATATTTTTCAAGCCAGCTTTGTCTAATTATCTGTTACTTCTGCAGCTGTGTATGTTCTCATAGCACAGCGGAACTTCTTGTCTGAGTTTCATATAAGCAGTATTGTTCTATTCATTATTTTCCTAATGGAAGCAGAAATCATCTGCTTCTCAGTAAATTTCCAAGGCACAAGCAAGATTTAGCTTACAGTACAAGGTCAAAAAGCAACTGCAGTTTGTTCAGATTTATGCAGTATGAAATAGAATAAATGTGTTAACCCTTTTAGACTCTGAATACACTAAGCATATTATTAATACACACATTAATAAATATTTTTCTAACAGACATAATCCTGTGGAGACTGGGTGTGCTGTTTGGACCATCAGAATGCACATTAATATTGCCAACGCCTTCAAAAGGTTTCTATGTTTTGGTGTAGGAGTCAGTATCAGTTCAAGAGTTATCCATTTGAGGTCAACAAATGCATGTCTGCAGTAGCAACCAGCTAGCTAAAGTCTGCAATGAGCCAGAATTTTTCCATATTTGGATGGCTGATTAATAATGTCCGTTTCTGTTCAAAACTTCACTTCTTCTTGGGAGTCTCTGCTGAAAATGTTGCAAAGTTCCAGTTAGAGCAATCCCAGCTGCTTTATTTGTTGCATCTGGATACCAGGGTTGCATGACTAGGTTTAAAATGGCCCTTGTGGGTGGTAGCCTAATAAACACCTATGAACCTATGAACCATAGCATTCAGAGATTGTCTTCCTCTAGACAGAATTCAGTCTCAGCACTAATCAATATCCACTCAGCTTCGAAAACTTTTATTTTTGAGACAGCTACTACACCAGTGATTCCCCTTGTAAGGCACCATGTGTGGATGCTTCAGTGGATGCTAAGGGTCCAATAGTCTCAGGAGCTGGATCCCATCTCTCAGCTATTGAAAATCTTGAGGACTTGCAAAACATCTTCAGTGATGAATGCATCTCCCCAAACTTGTAGGGGACCGTTCATTCAATAGTCTCACTCTGCTGGTGTCCGTCTGTATGGCTGAATCTTCTCTAGGGTTTAGGGAAATTATGAGAGGCCAGATGTCCATAGCATCTAACCCCCCACAGAGGCAAATCTGTATATCAACATACTGAAGATGGGAGAGTCCTTTTGAACCTTCAAACATTTCAGGACTCCCTGACATGAGCTGTGGTAGCTATCCACTCTGATAGAATGGCAATGGTGAGGTACGTCAACAAACTGAATGAAACTCACTTGCACACCCTATTTTAAGAAGGCAGACATTTTGAAAATGTGCCATGTTGTCTAGTTGCTTTTTAATAGATAGCCACAATCTGGAGGAAACAAACTTACTTGTGAGTATGCTCTACAAATGCTTCTTGAGCGGTCCCTAAACACTTCTGTGGTGCATTAACTTTTCAATCAATATGGCAAACTTTTCTGTCACCTTTGTGCATGACCCATGGATGCTGTGATCCAAAACTAACCCCCTGAACTCTTTTACACTTTTCTCACATTTCCTCTGGTGAATAGTTTTCTTACAGAAGGCCAAATTACACATGACAGTGATCCTGCTCATAACTGCATTCTGGCCTTAACAAGTATATTTTCACTGTTACTACCTCATCTGTTAGAGCGACGACTCCATTTATGTCCATTCAGTACCCTTTTATGCCATCTGTCTTTCAAGACACATACATTAATTTCACTTGATTAACCAGTTAGTTTCTCCACTTCTGCTAGTAGCTAGCAACCCTTCTGTTCCTTCTTGAATTGAACAGATAATCACTTCATCCCAAAAACCAAATCCACATAAAACCTATAAAAGCATGTGGATGGATTTCTTCATATAAGCCATGTGTAAAGGTCTGGAAATATCAGGCTCAGATTTTTGACTTTAGACATAATCACTTTTTGACCAAAGACCAGTCCTGTGGATCATAGGGATAAAGTCCTTACTGATCCTCAGATGACCACATTCATCGAGCAATATCGACACTAGGGGGACCAGACAGGGGAGAAGATGGGAGTGAGCATCTGATGCCAACTTGCCCATCCTAGGCTTACTGCAGTAGTAGGATTAAGAGTGAAATTAGGACCACAATGCAAAAGGTATATATCACTTGGCTGATAGACTGCACATGTGCAGAAGTGTACATGCAAGTCCCTTAGGTGGCAACTGCAAAGTTTAAATGGCTACTGCTGGGTGGGGGTAGGGTGCATTCCCTTGCAGCAGTATGACATTGCTCCAGTGTACTTGATCTCTGCAGCAACCCCACACAAAAGCCAGGCTGAGCCCAGGGAGGGTTGAGATGGGTCCTATAGACCCAATGAATGAGGAGAGAAGCTTGTGATAGTTGACAGTTGATTCCTCATCTCTGGTGTTGTTAAAGCTATACAAATACTTTCTTAATGCTGCCTTTCTTTTGACACTTTTTGTTAAAAGATAAAGATCATCCTTTGAAATTTTATTTTTTGCTTCAAAAATGTTAACTCTACTTCCACTTGAGCCAGTAGTCTACTGACTTAAAATTCCTTTTTTTGGAGGTTTCCTTAGGTGTTATCAGGTGTTCCACTTTATTTGATCTTTCATAAAACAATGTTTCCTTATGTTTCAATCATTTCTTTATGCCTAAATTCACTAGAGAATGAAACCTCATGCAGTGCAAAACTTTCTGGCTTACTTCGCTCAATACCTTCATCACAGTAAATACATCCTTCATTGCATGGATATTCACTTTCAATTGAGGTTTCACATTCATTCATCGAAATCTGTCAGAAAAGATTCACAGCCCTGCTGACAACCAAAAAAAACTTGGCTGTAAAGCTTCTGTAACTTTAGTAAAATGGTATTTAGTTGTGCTGCTGTTAAGTTCAGTTTCAAAGGGCACTATGAACTACAAATGGTACCATGACTGTGACTTCTTTTGCAGCCATTATAATAAGGGCTATAGTCTCTTAAGGGAGACCATTCAAGACAGATATAATGGGACTCTCTTCTACTGTTACCAAAGATGGTTCTCTACATACAAGATGCAAAAGCTCTGTACTTATTCTAGCAATACTCTGTACTTATCCTAGCAATATATCTAGATAATCAGATCCTTTCTCTGCTACATATCTATCTTCCTCCATCGTCTTTTCCCCTGTGAAGTTGATATGCAGGCACAATACTAGTTTTTCCCTGATTTGCATGGTTCACCACAGACATGACGTGAATGGTATCCCAGTGCAATTTTGTCTAGTGGAAGAGATTGTGGTAACCTGCAAAAGATGTACATGCCACACTGTCTTACTGCCTGCTGACCTTAGTCCTGCTGTTACTGAAGATGGTATTAGTCACCCAGCTCTGACATTGTGGTAAGTATATAACATTTTTTTCACCTCATAAATTCATCAATGTACTCTAAAAAAAGAGGAATATAGGTTGCATGTCACATGACAGTAATGTCTGCAAAACTACTAAACATAAGTTAAAGACGACTTATTCTGTTTCCAATTAAGGTTAATCCAACATTCAAACAACCCACACATAGTGAATACAACAAAGTAAATAAGTTAAAACATTAGAGAATGCTACTCTTCAGATGTAAAATCATTAAATGTTAAACTAAAATTTTACATTGGGCTATTTTTATGTAATGATTACACTAGCATACTACAAGTGCCCATGCCTCATAGCTCTCCATATTTTTGCTTCACATTTTTGGTCTGCTCCTCTTAAAATTTCAGGTTTTCTAGCAAATCATTTAGGACAGACGTCACTAAGTAATGACATTTTTCAGTCTCAGAGTTCATTTCCTTCAGAAAATCCATACTAATGCAAAACTGTTAGCAGCATTCTAGGTTTATAAGAGAAATTAAAATCTGTGTTTGATTCTGGACCTTTGTCCTCCCTTTATTTTTGACTTTTTCAGATGTCTTGTATTAAGAGGTTTCAAGGTATGCATGTGCTACCAAAATACTAATTTATTTGTATGCATGGATGCAGCTCATACATTCTCACTCATATTGCTTTAGTCATTACTCATATCACTTTAGTAAAACAAATATATCTGTGCCTCAGAATAAAATTACCATTCCCTCAGACTTGCATGTCTCTGCTTGAAACAATAAACATATAGCCATATACAAATTACATGTATTATTGTTCTACAGATCTTTTCATATCAGTGTTACAGTTACATGGTTATGCAGGCAATGTTTAATGGCAGTTGCATGCAGTCTAGAAAAGAATAACTACATATTGAAGTAATGGTCTCTGTGTTGTATGCATAAGTGAGCTGCCTCTCAAGTCTCCAGATTTGTGCCTGTCTTTTTTGAACTGTTCCTCATAAAATTTGTTTTTTGTCTAGCAAATCATTGAAGACTGAAGTCAGTAAATAATGACATACATTTGAGCTTCAGACTTCATACTCTTCTGAAAATAAATGCTAAAACAAATCCTTTTATTCTAGTAACTTTCTACATTTATAAGAGCAATATTTATAATCTGCCACTATTTTGGGCCTTCCCCCTACCCATTATTTTAGGCTTTATCCAGATTTCTTGTGCTAAGAGGTTAAGCAGTATGGGTGAGCCTTGTGCTGTAAGATGCATAATATAAATAAAAGTGGATAGTTTTAAGCAGACACTTTTCAGTGACAGTGTGCTTGTATTTTTCCAGCACTTGTCCTCTCTCCCTTGCTAATCTCACATTATTTTGAGGCACAGATTCACATAATGCCATTTTTTCTCCTTACAGTGGCGAAAGTAATCTCTCAAGGATTTGCCTACCATCACACCATGGAAAAGAATGCGTTTTTGTTTATGCTCTCCCCATGATCTTCCTCTCTGTGAGCAGTGATGTTAATGCAAACAGTATTTATGTGTTTTTGCACTTTTTCTCCATTGCAGGTATTTAACATAATCCCCTACATATGTCTCCTATCTCATGCAGGGCTGATGGGCAGCACATTAGAAGGGTTAACTGAGTTACAAGAGAAAAGTGATATTACTTCCCCCAAGAAAGAAAAAAAAGAGTTTCTTTCTGACTGATCAGTCTTCTGCCCTAGCCAGCCCTGTGGTATAAAGACTTCTAGTCATCGCTGGATCAGCAGCCTTGCAGATGGGAACCAGTGCACTATATATGTCATTGCTGTGTTAATCTTATTATTCTAAAGCTAAGAATTCAAACACCAAAATGCCAGAGGGAAGGCTACTGCTCCTTCCAATGACATCATCAGGTGGTCATAATTTGTCACCTAGGTGGGAGTTGGCAGAGGTGGAAGAGGTGTTGGTACAACAGCAGCATGAAGCCTGCACTGGCCACCTGAGAGGTTCTTCATGTGACTTATTGTCATACCACTGCTTGGCACTACCATCACCAGCACCTCAGTCAGGACCCAGCGAGGAGGGCAGTCATGGTAGGGGCCAGAGGCATAGCTAGTTCAACTATCACCTTATGCTGGCCCCACCAACCCCCAGCTCTTCAAGTGATTAGCAAAAAAATAAAAACAGGACCTTGGCAGAAATGTACTATCCAATTATCCAATCCATGCATACCTCTCAACTTCTTAGAGCAATAAATCTGGACAAAGCCATAAATAATGGGGGGGGGGGGCAAGGGCCCAAAAGCAAGGACCAGAGATTTCAAATTTTACCAGCAGAATTTGGAGCAAAGTAAAAAATAATAAGGAAAAGTTAGGGACACGTTTTAAATGTAGGCTCTGTTATCTTAGAAATTCTCAAAATGATTTCCAGTTTTAAGAGGAATGGGAAAAAACTTTGAAAAACATCAGTGGGTGGATGTCCCTACAAAATAGGGACAGTTGAGAGGTCTGATTAGGGATACGTTTTAAATATTGCTCTTACAAACTTGGAATGTTGATAGAATTACATGTTTTGAGTTAGCATAAATTTTCTGAAGGGTATGAAGTCAATAACTCAAATGTCTGCCATTATTTTCTGACTTCAATCCTGAATGGTTTGGCATTCATTTGTCAGAATACCACAATTTCATGAGAAAAAGAAGGAAAATACGAGGAAAAAATTTGGATATTCTGTGAAAATTTGAATAGCTGAGTGGTTTGACTCCATGCATGACAGTGCTTCAACTGAAGAGCAAAAAAAAAAAAAACAAAACTGGTCGCTGGTGTTTTGAAATGAAGCAACCATCCATCGAACTTGGTCCTGCATCCCACCCCAGCCCCTCCTCAGCTGAGGGGAAATTTTAAAAAAGTATGTAATCAGGTATCTGTGGTTCCTGAAATGCAGGAGCCAATCAGGTCTCATTTCTGTGCTCTGCCCCTTCTACAGATTTTATCGGGGGGGGGGTTAATCGGAGGTGGGCTAAGAAGCAAATCTTTCCACCTATCCAGTTAACAAATATACTTAAAAATAACAAATAAACCAACATACCTATCAATCTGTAGACAAATTCTGCCATATTTTCAAAAGAGAACTGTACTGTTTTCATTGTCACATGGAAGTCTTTCTCTCCACAGACAAGTACAAAGCAACCTATTCTAACAAACTGTTCTGTTCTTACGGGGGAGGTGGAGGGTTCACTCATCAGAAATTATCAGCAGGGCACAAATCCTGGGAGAAAGCAGTTGCATATCAACCACTATAATGTCATCAAGTGAAAAAAAATTACAATTTAGAGCATCTGTTAAAGCATCTTGAATAGCCATGTTAACCAAATCAAATTACTGCAGACCAGAAATAAGGGAAGTTTAGAGAAAGGTATTCTAAGATACATTACTGGAACTTAAACTACTAGTAAAGCACTTCTCCTGAAGTATCTTGGAAGACTACCCCCAATCAGTGCAATGGACATATTAGTATTATTTGATATCCAGACAGCTTCCTCAAATACTGAGAAATATCTTAGTGTAGAGGGGAATATTCCAGCAGTTCCACCATATTAATGAGATTTCATTCATACATTCTTATTTTGTAATTCTATCCTGTTCCTGTCATAGCTGACCCCGTATCAAACTTCTGTTGTGTGATGGTTACAGGCAGAGATTCTAAATCGAAGGCAAGTAAACAGGAGACAAGGGAATAATTGGTTGACCCTTTATGTTGTTATACTTTTCAAAAAATACCTTTGCCTCCCTTTAGCGGTCTTCATATTTTCTATAAACCATCTGCAGTTATTGCGTGCATGTGTATGGGAATCCAACATTTTCAGGAACAGACAGAGATTTGGATTTAATCCAAAAGTTTGTTTTTGCTGCAAAAACATTGACAGGCATTTGCTCAAAAACAATACATTGAAGAAAGATAGCTCGAACAACAATAAAACTTCTCATATTTCTGAAAAATAGAGCATGTGCATGAACACAGGTGTATGTATGCTACTTGTTAGCAAATTCATGACATTCCTAATTGCAGTCACAGGAAAAACTCTCTCATCAAGGACTTCATTTTTTGTGAGCAAGTATCTTAATTACGTCTTACCTGGGTTTAGAGTTTCATGATGTCAGAAGCAGGATAGCCTTGAAACTCACATTTATTGAAATTGCATTTGGCAAGCCATAAACTACAAGAGATATGCAGAGATTCAAAGTCAAATAGCATATACAGAAGTACTAATTAGTGGCTATGTGAAGGAGCAATTAACAGTCAGCAATACCATACCTGAATGCAGGTGCCAATTAGCCCTGTTTTTGTGCCCTCCCCCATGCCTTCTTCCACAGATTTTAATTGATAAAAAAAGGAAACAAAGCTTTTTTTTTTAATTTAAACTGTAGCAAACTGTTTTCTACACACACAGCAAACAGTCTGCTACACTTTATACCCCGCACAAAGTGCTACAGTGCTCAGATTGTAATTAATTAAAAATAGAGAAACTATTTTTTTTTCTTTTATACTGTAGCAATCTGCTTGCTAGACTACAAAGGAAGCACTACAGTGCTCACAACTGACCACAAATGCAATACTGACATTTAAAAGCCGGTATGCATGAAAAAGCAATTAGGATCAGCCTTTCTTGTATGGTCAGTTGCACACCCTAGCACTTTGTGCTCAAGGCAGTTGCCCCTTTCACCCACCCTAACTATGCTGCTGGCAGTGCTTGACCTCTTCCTGGGTCTTGCCCAGGCAGCATGGTGACAGGAGCAGTATACCCATCCTGAAATTCCTCTTCCTTGTGTTTTGCATACATCTCCTGTTTACTGTCCAATCCTCCACATAACCACTTGTTTTTCCTCTGTTGGTTTGTCAATAATTCAGTTGTCAACCCCATTCCCTTTGTTTCATTGTGAGCACTTCCTTCCATTCCTATCCTCTGTTTCCATCCCCTCATCCCCTGACTTTCTTTTCCATTCTAGTCCACCAAAAAAAAAAAATAAAAAAATATATATATATATATATATATATATATATATATATATATATATATATATATATATATACACATACATAGAGAGAGAGAGGGAATACATATATATATATATATATATATATATATATATATATATATATATATATATATATATATACATACTTATACAAATATGGATATATGTGTCTACTTTAAAATAACAAAATTTCAGATTACCAAAGACTTGAAGGTCAAGACCAGAACATTGAATTCTTAAAATACTGAAAGTTCAGAATATCGAGTCCAATAATATTGAATCTGTTAAGGTACGTATTCTGCTGTGTTTGAATACTGTGGTATCCCATTAAGAAGTTGTACATTGTAGTAAAGAGACATGGCAGACATTATGTGTAATGGTGAAGGGAATTTGTCAGCTTGTGTAGTAAAACTTGTGAAGTAAAGGGTAAGGAAGATTTCATTGCTGAGGGTAGGATTCATTTATTTGAAAGTAAATTGTGTGAATGTTGTTTGCAGTGCCGGGAAAAGTGATTAGGAGTGGATGTGTTTGTGCTGACAGTATGTAGGTGTTTTGCGAAGGGACTGGTACGTGTTTTAGAAAGTATTAAGACATCTGTTATGGAGATCGCGATATATTTGGTATCAGGAAATTTACCTTTCCTCTACTGTAGTGCAACGTTGGAGTTGGTATATTTAATTTGCAAGGAGTGTGAGGGGTGCAGCCCCCCACATTGGGGGTGTAGGGGGTGCAGACCCCTCCTTAAATGTAGAGAAGTCGGCAGTGGTTTATTTTGTATTTGTTGGTTTGTGTTTTGTGGTGTAGGGTGGGAAGTTTATGTTTGCATTGCACTTTTTGATATTTTGGGGATCGATGTTATCCAGTTTCAAGGTATTGCAGTTTTGTGGTTCTGATCTCGATCTTCCGGTCTTTGGTAATCTGAAATTTTGTGATTTCAAAGTAGATTCAGATATATATATATATATATATATATATATATATATATATATATATATATATATACATATGGTTTACTGTGGTAAGGTTGAAGCAGATTCCATTGAATCCACTGTACCAAAGTCCGAAGACTGAATGGCAACAATGTTGAACCCTTCATTGTCGAAGTACAAATCTCACCCCCATCTCAACCCATGTTAAAGCCCATTCCGAGGTCACCGACGAGATGTATTTCAACAATACTGGAATTTGGCATTGTCACTTTCGTGGACGTGGGTCAGTGATTCCATCATTTAACGGAATCCGGATCAAACTTACCATAGTAAACTTATATATATATATATATATATATATATATATATATATATATATATATATGTATATATATATATATATATATATATATATATATATATATATTTAATTTAATACTTAAATGAATATTATCCTTGTCATAGTTATTGTTAATGTTCTGCTGGCATTCTATGTATGAACCACATTAATTGGCTGCATGTGGTTTTTCAGTTATTGTTTCTATTTTTATTCTGCAGTCCATTTATATATTTTAGCTGTTTTTGTATGAACTAGCATTATTAGTTTTCAGCGTTTATCTGCAATCTGTCTACTGACTGTAGTTGAGCTATAACTGAACTATTATTAGAATGTTATTGCTAAGTAATTCTGCTGCCTAGTGTTTGCTATACACCCTAAATGTCATTAATATTAGGTTTGTTTCACTGAAGTTATCTAACTCCATTACTACAATTTCTTCTTTATCTATTTTCCTTTAGTGTCTGCACATCACAACTACATAGTGGGTCTGGTTTGTTCCCCTCCCCATACTTGAGAGCACGGACACTCCAAAACTTAGAAACTTCAGAAAACTTGACTGCTAGTTGATCACCTCCACAACCTCTCTGCTTCTATCCAGGTGCTTACAACTGCTATTGTCAGCTACACACCACGGAATTTTGTCCTGTAATCCTTTCAGTAGCACTAGCTATTGCTTTGTTAAGCAAACAAGTATTTGTCTGCCATTGATTGAGCTCTGCATCGGTACTGGCAGCTGCACTGTATCCCCCCCATGACTTCCAAGTTATTCTTCTCTCCTCCTCTACCATAGTGTTTAAATTAGGCTGTATGTAAACTTATTTTAACTCCCCCTCCCCATTTTGTTAGTTACACCCCTTCCTTGTTAAATGTCTGTCTAGTAGAGTATCTCCCTAGTATAAATTCTCCTGATTTCTGCCTGCTTCTTTTGACTTTTGTATTTCTCCTAATTTCTGCCTGTTCCTTTTGACTGTAGGACTCACTCATATTTTACTTACCAATCCTCCTGTTCCCAGGTCTCTGATTGCTTTTGTAGACTTTTTTATTGCTTTGTCTGTATACTCTGCCCTTCCTCTCTCCTGCCTTCCATCTATGTTCTTTACCCTTTAATAATGTCCAGTTTATCAACTTTCTGTGCTTCCCACCACTGGTTATTCTTTCCCTAGCCTGCTCTCCTTCTCTACCCTAGCCTGCTGTGCTATTATACCTTCTTATACCTCAGATTTTCTCCCTCTGCCTTAAATCCATTCTCTTCTGTCTCTCTGTATCCTGACTCACCTCCATAGCTCACTGATTGTTTTCTTAGGGAATCTTGTCACTTCTTGTAGTCACTCACTGTGGGTGTCAACCCGCTCCTTTCACCCTCGCTATGCTTGGGCTCACTTCGCTCCTCTACCACCCTCCATTCCCATCCACCCCCCATATAATTTCTTTTATACCTAACCACTTGTCACCTCCTCCCCCTTCCAGTTCATCCCCAACACTGCACCTCACTTCCTGCCTCTATCAGAAAATCCCACATCCCCCTCTCCTATTACAACTCCAATCAGATACACCTACAAATATCACCCTTGTATACATCCCACCTTTTCTTAAACTAACTAACATATACTGCACACATCCAACTCAACTACTAAAAGCATCCATCAACACACTAATAGTCTTCAACCTACTCCTTCTTTCCAATCTGTCCTCCTATCACACGCAACTTGATAACCATACCCCCATCCCCATGGCAAACAGAATCCACAGCTAATCTCATTAAACTGAAAAACTTCTCTATATCACCATCCAACCTTACTACACCCCACTTTTCCCTTACTCATGCAACAAACCAGCCATAAAAACTTACCCTCTCTCTTAACAAAAACAAACTAAAATAATTCACAAATTTATCAAACTCTATCTACACCTACTCCAAAAAGTCACTTGCAGTGGAGATGTCCACCCCAATCCAGGACCCAAAACACTAGTCAACCCTAACTCAAATCAGCTAAATCCCCTATACCACAGACCATCCTCATCTGTCTGCTTCCTAAACATTAATGCTAGAAGCATACTTAAGAAAATCCAGGACCTACATGCCCTATTGGCACTAATCAAACCAGATATTGTTGTGTTAACTAAATCATGGCTCAAACCAAAACATCATAACAATGAGATTACCACCCCTGGCTACAATATTATCCGCAAAGACAGAGTAGAGAAAAAGGGAGGTGGTGTTGCAATAATATTCCAAAACCACCTCACCATAGAACAACTAGATTACAACACCCAGGATGTCAAAGATGTGGAACTAATCCTTGCCAAATTAAAAATAAACTCCAATAAACAAATAGTTATTGCAGGTGGCTACATCCCACCAGGCAATAATATCACTCAAATGGAAAACCTGCTTAATTGGGTGCCAACTCCATTCCACATGAAACCATATTATTAGGAGACTTTAATATTGACTGGCTCAACTGCTCCAGCCATAATCCAACTGCCTTTATAAACCTCCACAGGTTTACCCAAACTATAACCACCCCCACTAGAATTGTCAAAACATCCAATCATGTCCATCTTGGACTGGATCCTGGTATCTGACCCCAATCTTACACAGCAATCTGGCTGTCTCCCAGATACCCTAAGTGACCATCATCCTACCTACCTAATTAGGAACAAATCCCAAACCATCAGCCAACCTATCCTCAGAGTATTTCGTAACAAAAACACCTTCATACCTACTAACTTCATCAATGTACTAAAACACTGCAACTGGACACCCCTAAAGCAATTATTTCTAGACAAAGCAACTGAGTATTTCAACACAACCTTCCTAAAAGTCCTGGACCAATATGCACCCTCCCGAACCATTAGAATAAAAACTAATTATGCCCCATGGCTAACAAATCCCACTAAAACTATAATGAAAGATAGGGACAACACCTGGTCTCAATATCAAAAAAAAAAAACACTACCTTAAGACAAAATTACCTACAGCTCCAGAACAAAGCCAAAAAACATATCAAACTAGACAAATCTAACTGCTATCAAAACCTACAAGAAAAATATGCTCATAACCCCAAAAAAATTCTGGAACAGAATAAATTGTATACTGCACCCAAGAACGTCCACTACACCAACCACTGTGCTACCAAATAATCATGAAAACATACCCACACAATTTAATAGATTCTTCACTGAAACAGTCCAGACCCTTGCCAGTGCCCAAAATAATAGTACTGCCTACCCCACACCAATAACTACCACAACCCACCCCAATACACAAAACAATACCCGCAGTTTTCAACTTCACCCAGTGTCCACCAAGGCAATTTCTAAGCTCCTTAAGAAACTTAAATCAACCACTCTAGCAGCTGATAAGCTACCAGCAGACTTCCTTCAAACATCAGCTGAAGCTATAGCCTATCCAGTCTTCATTCTCTTTAATAGATCTTTGTCAGAATGCTAAGTAACAGCCTCTTGGAAAACCTTCCATATCATCCCACTGAACAAAGGAGGTAACTCCGTAGATCTTACCAACTATTACCCTATAGCTATCTTACCAACATTATCACAAATATTAGAAAGAGTAGTTCATACTCAACTTATGCAATACCTCCAGAATAACAACCTACTCTCCATATCCCAGCATGGCTTTAGACCTTCCCACAGCACCACCACAGCATTATTATCATTTACCAACATAGTTAACCACCACAGAAACAAGGGTCTATTTACTTCTTCCATATTCTTAGACTTATCAAAAGCCTTTGACATGGTTAACCACAGCATACTTCTTGCAACTCTATCTACCCTAAATATAAGTCCCTCCTCTGTATCATGGTTTAACAGCTATTTGTCAGATCGACAGCAAGCTGTCCTATGGCAAGACCAATTGTCCCCCCTGCTACCAGTAACTATAGGAGTCCCTCAAGGGTCTATCCTCGGCCCTCTGTTGTTTTCCCTATTTACTAACCAGATATCTTCATCCTTGTCAGCTGCCTCAGTAGTACAATATGCTGACAACGCAACCCTTATATGTGCTGCCCCCACCCTAAGTGAACTACAAACCCTAACCAAAACACCTTCACCCTAGCCGAAAACTGGTTCACTAACATCAAACTTCTTCTTAACCCCAAAAAAAAACAAACTAATTCTCTTTGGCCTAGGTGGATCTCCTCCCCTGAGCAACAACTTCATCATCAACTCCGAAGAAAACATTCAAATTAGTCCAACCACACACGCCAAACTGCTAGGCATAGAGATAGACAATAACCTGAAATTCGACATCCACATAGCACAAACCATCAAGAAAGTTAATAAAAAGCTAGGCCTCCTCTACAGGAACAAACAATTTATGACTAAACATACCAAAGTCGCCATCGCTAGGACTCATCTCCTATCCACCCTCCTCTACGCCTCTCCCATCTTGATTAATCTACACCAAACCAAACTGAATAAAATGGAATGTTGTTATAATAAGATTGCCAAGTTTGCATCTGATGCTTCTTACAGGTCCCACCACTGTCTATCCCTAAAACAGCTTAGCTGGCTTGAGTTGCCTCATATACTCATGCTCAATCAACTTTCTATAGCTCATCAAACTGTAAAAGTCGACAGCACTAAACAGTGAAGACACGGAACATCGATTTTTTTTCCTAGGGAAAAAATCGGTGGGCCATCTTCAGGACTTTGACATTTCCTCCACTATGGTGCAATCTTGGAGTTGGTATATTTAAGTAGGGGGGTGTGAGGGCACACAGCCTCCCCACATTCTGGGGTGTGGGGCTCTAAGCCCCCCAATTTATTTTGTGTTTGAATTTTTTTTTTTGTAGAGCAGCGATTTTTTTTTCCCTGGGATTTAACTTTTCATGGTCTGCATGAGGTAAAATACTAGAGCACTACAGAGTGGACAGAGACACACTAGAGTAACTCTGCAACCTCTGTTGTCCTCAGCTGAGAGCAAGGACTAACTGAGGGGAACCAATACCTGTGGAAACTAAGGTATGTGTAGCACTTAGAATTTTAGCAACAGGAACTTTTCAGAGACCCACAGGGGACAAGCTGGGGGTGTCACAAGCATCAGCATCCAGGATCCTACATCAATTCCTGAATGCTATGCTACAGCACGCCAGTGACTACATATATTTTCCCTGTACTGCCAAGGACACAGCTACATCTATGCAGGATTTCTACCCTGGAGCACACTTCCCTGAAGTGTTGAGTGCCACAGACTGCACGCACATTGAGATCACCTGAGGAACAGGGAAGGATGTACATATGGCAGGACCAATTGTTCCCCCTGTTACCAGTAACCATAGGAGTCCCTCAAGGATCCATCCTTGGCCCATTGCTGTTCTCTCTATTTACAAATCAGATCTCTTCATCCTCTCCCACTGCCTCAGTAGTACAATATGCAGATGACACTACCCTCATATGTGCTGCCCTTACCCTTAGTGAACTGCAAAACCTAACCCAAAATAATTTCACCCTAGCCAAAACTTGGTTCACTAACATCAAACTTCTTCTTAATCCCAAAAAAAACAAACTAATTATTTTCAGCCCTGGCAGAGCTCCTCCCTTAAATAATAATTTCACCATTAGCTCCAAAGAAAACATTCTAATCAGTCCAACCATACACACTAAAACTGTTAGGCGTAGAAATAGACAATAACCTGAGGTTCGACATCCACATAGCACAAACCATTAAGAAAGTTAATAAAAAACTTGGTCTCCTCTACAGGAACAAACAATTTATGACAAAATGCACCAAAGTAACCATTGCAAGGACTCATCTTCTATTCACCCTCCTCTATGCCTCTCCTATCTTGGCCAATCTCCGCCAAACAGATCTAAATAAAATGGAATCTTGCTGCAACAAGATTGCCAATTTTGCTACTGAAGCCTCATATAGGTCCCACCACTGTCTATCCCTTAAGCAACTCAACTGGCTTGAGTTGCCTCACGTACTTCTACTCAATCAACTCTCTATAGCGCACAAACTCTGCTACCTTCCTGAGTTAACTCCAGCACTTCGGCACCTAATTCAGCCCCACATTCCCTCTAGAGCCTTAAGATCTAGTAACCAGAACCTTATAACTGTCATCAAACATAAAAATGAAGCTGGTAAGTCCCTCTTTGCCAACACCATTGCCAAAACCTGTAACACAATACCAAGCCAAATAACTTCTACCAACTCCTTTAGTCAATTCAAAAAACTCCTGAAAACCCACTATCTAAGTAACTGGCTATGCTCATGCCACTCACCAGGCTAATCCATACCAAGAGAATTTGTCAGGGTACAGCTATGTATAAACAGTTTCTCCCCTGTAAACTTTCAAACCTGTATACATTTACCTTACAAAACTTACAACTGCAAAAGAAAAAAAAATGTACCTCTGATTGTCTACTGTAAGAAATGTTAATCACTAGCATGATGTCCTGTTGTGTGTATATGCTATATGTATGTTTGTTAATCACCAGCATGTTGTCCTGATGTGTATATATGCCATATGTATGTATGTTCTACTTCATTTTACTCTCATGCAATGTATTGTAATGTAGAGCTTTTCTCCCCAGGCCTCCACTGAAAATGGACCTGTGTCCAGTCGGACTTTCCTTGTAAACAAATGTAAAATAAATAAAAATAAAAATAATCAGAAAGGGTTTCCACCCTATTAACTGCCAGGTTGTGTGTAACACTGAGGGAATCATCCTGAATTTGTGTGCTGGCAACCCAGCCAGTTACCATGACTCATATATTTGACACAACTCTGAGCTCAACCAGAGGTTTTCTGGGGGGTGGGGGGATATAACAGAAGGTTATTTATTGGGGGATGCAGGTTATACACTTGAAACATGGCTGAGGATGCCCATCTGAAATGCACACACACTCACAGAAGAACGCTGTAATGACACACACTCATACAAGAAATATCGGGTTCCTATTACTTGATCGAATGTTTAGTTTAGCGAATACCTAAACGTCGAACTGGTAATAGCAAAAGCAAAATACCACGAACGGCTCATTTAACGCAGGGAAAGAATTCCCTTGGCCATTATGTGGATTTTGCCCCTTTTCCCACTGCAGAGCGATCTCGGAGGTTGTATATTTAGTTAGGGGGTGTGGGGGGCAAAGCCCCCCACTTTATTTTGGTTTAATTTTTTTTTTCCTGCCAAGGGAATTCATTCCCTATGTTAAATCAGCCATTCGCTGTTTTAATTTTTCTATATTATTTTATTAAATTTATTTAACATTTGTTAACCAGGAAAGTCCAGCTTGGAACAAAGCCAATTTTCAGCAGAGGTCCAGGGAGAAACGTTCCAGATGCATAGCTTTGTAATGTGGGAAGAAACCAGAGCACCCGGAGGAAACCCACACAAACACAGGGAGGACATGCAGACTCCATACAGAAGGATCCCCAGCCGAGAATCAAACCAGAGAACCTCTTGCTGTGAGGCAACAATGCTACTGCTGCACCACTGCGCCATCCATATCAGGTTGATGTATAGGTACTCACTAATCTAAATTTTTGATTGGGTAATATAGACGCGAAATGTCATGCAACATGTATTTGGGTTGCTGAAGTCACAGTTCCAGTGCATAGATACATCAGGGGGATCCCTGCAGTACAATCCCAGTACTTGTGCTAAACTTTCCACTGTTTGTGCTATCCTACACAATATTACCCATGATAGAACAGCTTCAACAGGAACAACAAGGGGAAGGGGCACACGTTCCACCACCACTGGCAAGGTCAGCACATCCACACGCAGTTGAGCACTCAGAGGGGAAATCACCAGCCATTGTGACTGTACGTAGACTAGGCATGCAAAATATGTCTTCACCCTGGCCAAGAGGCAACAGATAGCATACATGCTGACCACCTAAGGGGTACAACTTTTATCTTATGCACATACATACAGCAAAATTGATGCCAGGCAATGCTCGCAATCTTTACTTACCCATGAAATGGCTGTGTACTGCTAGTACCATACAGAGTCAGCCCCAAATTAAAACAGTTGTAATTGCATGACTATCAAGGTAAGTGCTAAACTTGGAATAGGAAAATAAATGTGTAAGAACACAAATAGCAGATCCCAGTATACTGTTACTGTTACTTGCAAACGTACCTAAGTAGAAGATGTCTGCTCTTTATCAACTAACAGGCCTCATGCATCAAAGAAGCACAATAGAAAAACCTGTAAGCAAGCAGTACAATTTTCCAAATAGCATCACCAACACATATACACTAAGCACCCAGTCAGCTATGCACCCTGTGCACCAGAAAAAATACATGTATATATCCCTGAATCCAAACAATAGAAACAAAGAGATAGCATAGTTATCATCATTTGTACAGGGCATTGTTTGGGGGGGCAGGAAGCCAAGGGTGACACCAAAGTAGTGAGTTGTGTGAGTAAGAAAGAAAGGCAAGCAGGGGGAAATTTAGCTAATTATCAAATGGCCAATGAGACAGATTGAGCTGCAAGCCTCACAAATGACCTGTTATGTGTGTGTGTGTGTGTGTGTGTGTGTGTGTGTGTGTGTGTGTGTGTGTGTGTGTGTGTGTGTGTGTGTGTGTGTGTGTGTAGGCACTTGAGGTGAAATGTGTGGGTGAGTGTCTGCAAGAACACAGCCAAACTCTGTGCTAACTCTATGTCCTGGCATGTCAGACAGGTATTAGCCACAGTTCATAGCCATTGCCCCAGAAAGTGAGAACTGCCTCTGTCAGGAGTTGCACTGGCACATCCACACCTATGGTCAGATGTGCTGTCGTTTCCGAACATGACTGATGTCTGCTGGACAAGCTCTCCTGACAATTATGACCAGAACCACAACCTCATGGCATACCATATCTGAGTGTGGGCACCTCAATCACTGGTAGAGCAGTAGAAGTAGTGCCACTGTGGGAACGGGATTAGACATGACCACACTGGGTAACAGCAGGTAATGATACTGATCTACAGCCACGTGGATGCTGTTCCCCTCTCAGCAGATGTTCCTTCACAGACACTTCCCATTCCATTATGTCATTCTTCCAGGCCATTGACTCGGCCATATGATGGAGGCAGTCACACACATCAGCCTGTTCCCTATCTACAACCCTAAGCATGTCCTGGAAGACACTAGTGGAATGTGCTGGTGCCTCCATAATGGCCCTAAACTTACATTCAGAGCACATAATTTCACACTAGGATCAGGTGGAGGGTGGACAGCAGGGTTCCTCCAAGCACCCCTACCAAACTTCCTGCATAGCACCTTGCACACACTTTGGCTATGACCATAGTCAACTGGCACTGAAGCCGTTGTAACCACACTTCCCTGATTAAGTGTGTCACCCTCCATCTATCCAATATCTGAGGGCTCAGTGGAATGGTTAGGTGTTAGCATGCTGACTGTGTCTGATGCAAATAGAAGGAAGGCCGAATCTCAGCCTCAGTGTCAGATTCAACCTCTGCCTCCCTCCTGACTGTGCCTCTGTTTGGCCACCATCATCATCATCAGTGCCTACTGATACTATAACATCAGGTGGTAGGATTCCTACACTTCTACTGTCAGGATCACCTGTGATAAAACGCAACAAGCACAGGAGCAAAATTACTACTAGACTAAATATTAATACAATTTATATGATAACAAACTAACACTGGTTTCACTATCACAGATGGTACAGCAATACAGAAACTCATTACACCCATCTCATGCATACAGATAAATGTATATATTATGGTCGTCAAGAAGCAAAAGCACATTTACTTACTATATGCAGATGACTCCCCACTTTGTAAGGTGGATGATCCTGGAAGAAATGAAGCAAGGGAAAGATGGCAATTAGCCGTCACAATGGGAATAACACAGGGGGACAGTGAATACATAATTGCCTATATGTCATGTAATAAATAGTCATTACTGAAACTTGGCTGACACGTCAACCCACAGCCCATGTGTAATAAACAGCTATTTTGTATAAATATATTAACTTAACATTAGGTACAGAAAAAACATTTCTCCACAAGTCTTACTGAAATTATATATTTTTCCATACAAGCAAATCTGAAACTTGCATATCTAAGCTTACCTTAAAGCTGCTCCTGGGACATAGTTGGTTTCCCAGACACATCAGCACTGACATCAATCACATGTTGGCCTGGCCGCCCCAGAGTCAGTACTACACTGGCTTCCCACTTCTTCCCCCAAGAAATATTAATACTAGGTGATGTAAACATAGACTGGACTACTATACACTCTCCAATACCCACCAAGCATATTAACTTATATAATTTCACTCAACTAATACAATCACCCACATGCATCAATAAATCCATACATAGGGAATCCATATTAGACTGGATCCTCTCTAACAAGCCCAACACTGCCCAACAGTGTGGTACACTACCCAACTCCCTCAGCGACCACAATCCCACCTTTATCCTTAGACACAAATTCAAATCTAAAAATACCTCCTCCTTACTACAAACTTGCTCCCATAAAAACTTCCACACAGATCAATTCTTAGAAGCCTTAAGATACTGTGACCGGTCTCCCATAAAAATCTTCACACTAGACAAAGCAGTTGAATACTTTAACACCACATTTCTTAACATCCTCAACCATCTAGCCCCAATCAGAATGATTAGGATTCACAGTGACCCCACCCCCTGGCTTCAGAAAACCACACGAGCCCTAGTTAAGGACAAGGATAAAGCATGGAGAAACTGGTGCCAATACAGAACACCCACAACTAGACAAGCCTTTCTCGAAATTAGAAACAAGGCAAAAAAAAATTAAGTTTGACAAACAGAACCGCTATATCTCCCTACAAAAGAAACACAGTAATAACCCACAAAAATTCTGGGCAGCAGTGAACAACATCCTACAGCCCAGAAATACCACCACACCCCCACCAAATCTAGAAGGTTCAAACTTAGACATAGCCTCCAGTTTCAATAACTACTTTTCCTCCTCTATTCTTAAACTCATAAATGACACAGGCCTCAACAACCTCCCACAACTCCTCAAAGCCCAAACAAATATTACCCACTTCTCACTCAAACCAGTACCAGTATCAACCATTCAAAAACTCTTAACTAAACTTACCCCATTTCTTTCATAATAAATAAATCCATCACTGAACACACCATTCCATCCTTGTGGAAAAACTCAATTATCATTCCTCTACACAAAGGCGGCTCCTCCTCTGACCTCTCCAACTACCAACCCATTGCAATCCTGTCACCCCTATCTAAGATTCTAGAAAGATGTATCCATCACCAACTCTTTACCTACCTCCTCTCTAACAACCTACTATCCAAAACTCAACACGGCTTCCGTCCATCCCATAGTACCACCACTGCCCTGATTAACTTCAGTAATGCTATAAATTCACACAGAAACCAAGGCAAACTAGTCTCTGCTACCGTTCTTGACTTATCAAAAGCATTCAATGCAGTCTCCCACTATAAAATCTTAACCTGCCTCTCTGAACTCAACATTGACAGCCCGACCCTGCTCTGTTTCAGCAGTTACCTAAGCAACCATCTCCAGTTTGTCAAATGGCTTAACTCCCTATCTCGCCCTCTCCCAGTCACCCTTGGGGCACCACATGGGTCAATTTGCGTCCCCCTCCTTTTTAATATCTTTACAAACTTCACACAGCAACCACAAAATCTTAAATAGTCCAGTACGCTGATGACACAACCCTGATCTGCTGCGCACCCAGTATACAACTTCTCCAACAAAAAACACAGGACTCCTTCACAGAAATAGAACACTGGCTAAATAAATCCCAGTTGATATTAAACCCTAAGAAAACACAACTTATGCTTTTCCTTCCACCAAGGACCAATGATCTCACCTTTTCCATTCTCTCAAGCAACAAAACCCTCATCTCCCCAGTCCCAGAAGCCAAACTACTAGGACTTACAATTGACCAACAAGTAAAATATAACAAACACATTTCTCTAACCATTTCCAAAGTTCTTTCCAAAGTTTTTTTTTTTTTTTTTTTTTTTCTGATTACTGCATTTATTTTTAAATCTGCACTTAAAGTTACATTTAGTCAAATTTAATCGAAAGTTTGCTTGTTTGTTTGTTTAATTTAACTGTGGAGGCTGCCCACTAAAGTGTGCTAGCCTGTGTAACTAATTTATCACTGTCTCTGCATTTTCTGTGTATTTCTACAAAAAAAAACAAAAAAAAACAAAAAAATAATCCTTGTTTTCCCGCCTTTCTCAACTAGTTTAGACCAGTATACAGGCATTGCTGTATTCTGGGCTGTGGTGTAGTTCCTGTGTTGTCCATTACCTTACTTGGATAGAAGGAAGTTTCTTTGCTCACCAGTGGGAGTGGGGAGCCTTGAGCAGCCTACCTGTCCTTGGGGGAAGTGACCTCAGCAGAAGAAGCTGTAGTAATTGGTTGTTTGGGACCATTCCTAGCTCTTTTGTAGTTCACTGCTTAAAATCCGCCTCTGGGCGTTTTTTTCTGGCTATACTGCTCAGACAAGCTCCACGTGGGTTTACAGAGTGGTCCTAGCAGCAAGGAACTCGAAAAGCGACTACCTTCTGGATTTAAGTATAATTGCTTTTTTCACTGGAAATAGCTTCTGTTGCTTACTTTAAACTAGCCTGAACTGTTTTTTTCTGATTACTGCATTTATTTTTAAATCTGCACTTAAAGTTACATTTAGTCGAATTTAATCGAAAGTTTGCTTGTTTGTTTGTTTAATTTAACTGTGGAGGCTGCCCACTAAAGTGTGCTAGCCTGTGTAACTAATTTATCACTGTCTCTGCATTTTCTGTGTATTTCTACAAAAAAACAAAAAAAAAAATAATCCTTGTTTTCCCGCCTTTCTCAACTAGTTTAGACCAGTATACAGGCATTGCTGTATTCTGGGCTGTGGTGTAGTTCCTGTGTTGTCCATTACCTTACTTGGATAGAAGGAAGTTTCTTTGCTCACCAGTGGGAGTGGGGAGCCTTGAGCAGCCTACCTGTCCTTGGGGGAAGTGACCTCAGCACAAGAAGCTGTAGTAATTGGTTGTTTGGGACCATTCCTAGCTCTTTTGTAGTTCACTGCTTAAAATCCGCCTTTGCATGGCTTTGCGCGGTCGTGCGCATAGCGGTTATACAAGGTTAAACAAGGTTAAACTTTTTCTGGCTCCGCCAAGTCTGCTCTTCAATTTTTCCCTTAGAACTGTTCTACTTGCAATCTAAACAGCCTATACTCTATCTGAAAAGCTCAGCACTTGCTCCTAAAGCATTTTTATACAGGTAAAGCACTCTTAAACAAAAGAAAGTACTTCATTCACCTAAATTCTGTTGAGTACACATCTCCCTATAGGTCCTTTCTGACTCAGTTACACAGCAATCTTTTTCACTATTTCTAGCATGTCGAAGGGTCAGTTGCTGGCGTCCTCTCCTGTTCAGCTGGTGAATCTGGGAATCTTGAGGCAATGTTACAATTGCCTCATGTACACAGACAACCCTCTCCTCCTCCCAACAAATACAAATATATGCGAGAGATGCAACTATATAGCCAAACTGGAGGCTGAGCTCTCTCAATTCAGTACTGGCAAGACCAGTCAGGAGGAGAAGGTAACCACACACACCACAAACCCAGTCTCACATAGAACTATCACAACAGCAAACCAAACACATAAACACACAAAAACATACTCGGAGGCGCTGATTAAAAAGCTATCAAAACAACAGAGGCCTCCAAAGCAGACACCCAAGCAACCACCACCTCAAGACATAGCACATGCAACACATAGTTCACAAAGTCAGTGTGCTAAACAGTCACAGCCCTTAAGGCCAAACAACATGCCAGACACACTTGTAATAGGTGACTCCATAGTCAGACACACTGACGTCCCGCTCACCAGACTAAACAAGGAAAAGGTCACAGTAAGCTGCCTGTCGGGAGCTAGAATCCACCACATAACACAAGCACTCAGGTCACTCCACAGCAAGTACAAATATGACTCAGTCATTGTACATGCCGGTGTGAACGACCTGAGACATACCTCCCTGGACTACATGAAAAGAGACATAGAGGAGCTCTCTGATTATGTAGCCCAGGCCGGTATGACCCTGACCCTGAGCAGCATCTTACCCTCACCAAGAATGATGCCACAGTACAAAGACAAAATGATCAATTTTAACAATTGGTTTAATTACTGGTATCATTCTAAGGGGATCCAATGTCTGTCTGCTTGGGATGACATGCTTGACAAGCCACGCTGCTTCGCAAGGGATGGCTTGCACCTGTCACCCCTGGGCTTCCGGATATTGGCCAAGGCTCTTGCCACCCCCATAGTGCCTTTTTTAGGCAAGGCTCAAATGACAAACCTACCTCCCTAGAAAACACAAGTGGAAAAAAACTAAGGGTAATGCTGCTCAGTGCCAGAAGTCTAAACCTCAAGATGCACGCCCTTGAAGCCCTCCTCAGTATGGAGAACATCGATGTCTGTGCGGTGACTGAAACCTGGTTCAAGGCTCCTGAGAGCACCCCAGCACTATCAGGTTTTACCTCATATCATGCTTTCCGGCCCCAAAACTTGGACCGAACCACAAAAGGAGGGGGAGTATCCATTTTCATCAAAGATACCCACACCTCCAGGTTAGTGGCAATGCATGAAGCATCGGAGACTATCCAGGTGCAACTAACCATAGGCAAAACTGCCTTACAGTTTGTAGCATGCTACAGACCACCCTCTCAAACTCAGGAACCCCACACAGCCTTCCTGAAGACACTGGAGAGTATGAATGTCTCTCCAAATACCATCATTTTGGGAGACTTCAACTACCCAAACATAGACTGGGAACATTACTCAAGCCCCAACACCCTAGCCCAAAGGTTCCTAGAATTCATAAACTCAAATGCAATGGAACAACTAGTCACCATTCCCACAAGAGGAGACAATATACTAGACCTGATCATCACAAACATGGGGACAAAATGCTCCACACTGGAAGTATATCCCTCTTTGGTAAGATCAGACCATAAATTAATCTCACTGGAAATCCACATCCCGCCCCACCCCTGCACAAAAGACCACAGTGAAGAACTTCTCAAAAGCAAACTTCACACTTCTTAAGACTGAAGTGGTATCCTTCAAGGCCCCTGGGCCAGTGGAAACCACAACCCACACTGCTGAATCCTTTGCAAATGCCTTCTATGGGCACCTTCAAGAATGCATGGATCATGCAATCCCAAATAAAACCAAGACCCATTCCCCCAAAGGCAGGCGCCCAGTCTGGTGGACCCCAGCCATAAACAAACTTTACAACAGGAGGAGGAAGCTACTACATGACAGAGCAAAATCCCTAAAAGGGAAGGCGTCTCTGATCAGTACTAGCAAAAAGCTACGATCACTCATAAAATCATCCAAGGCCAACTTTGAGAGAAAAATCGCAAAAGACACAAAAGACAATCACAAGGCCTTCTTTAGCTATGTTAGAAACCTGGGTGGAAACTCCCAGATATGCTCAGAGTTAGTCCAAAATGACACAAAATACACCGAACCCACTGACATTGCCAACATTCTGGCAGACAGGTTCAGTGCAAATTTCTCCTCCCCCTCCCCAAAAGGAGAAAAACTATCCCAGCAGAGTGTAGCCTCCCTAACATCTCAGATGCCCAGGTGAGAGCCGCCCTCTCTAAAGCTAAAAACACAGCATCAATGGGACCGGATGGTGTCCCAGGCTGTGTGCTACATGAACTCCAAGAGGAACTAAACCCACACATAAGGCTGCTGTTTAATCTTAGCCTTACTACAGTATACGTACCCAAAGAGTGGCGTATGGCAACAGTGGTCCCACTTCACAAAGGCGGTGCTTCTACGGACCCTGGAAATTACCGCCCCATAAGCTTGACGAGCCTGGTCTGCAAAGCTATGGAGAGAATCATTATGGAACTCATAAACAAAGACATTGGGGACCTACAGACATTGGATCCTTCCCAATTTGGCTTTGTCAAGGGCAGATCCTGCCTTTTGAACTTGGTCGACTTTTTTGAAACAGTCACTAAGGCCATTGATGAGGGTAAGGCAGTTCACACAGCCTACCTTGACCTTGCAAAAGCCTTTGACACAATACCCCACTCGGGCATCATAGACAAACTCACCAGCTTAAATGTAAATCCATATGTCACAAGATGGGTTGCAAACTGGCTCAAGGACAAAACCCACAGGGTCAGAGTTGCTGGAGCTATGTCAGACTCTAAGCCAGTCACAAGCGGTGTCCCACAGGGCTCAGTCCTGGGACCCCTCTTGTTCAGCATTTATTTTTCCGAGGTACAGGCAAACATAGGAGGATTGTGGCTGACAAAGTTCGCAGATGACTGCAAACTGGGTGCCATAATTGATACTCCAGCGGACACAAACATCCTTCAGAGAGGCCTCATAGAAATGGATAATTGGTGCCAGAGCCATGGCCTTAAGCTGAACGCCAAAAAATGTATAGTCATACCCTTTGGGAAAAACAAGGTACCGACAAATTACCACATAGGCGGTAATCCATTAAGTACGGAAGAGGTAATCAGGGACCTAGGGACCCAGGTTGACAGTAACCTCTCATTTGACACTCACATTGCCAAAGTGGTTAGGAAGACCTTCTATATTGCCCACCTTATCATGAAGGGTTTCACATCTAGATCAAGAGAGGTCATTGTGCCCTGTACTCTTCTCTTATCAGGCCAATGATTGAGTACAATGCCCCATTTGGGATGTATCTCACCCGACACCTGCAGCAGTTGGAAAGACCCCAAACGTTCCTCACCAAGAGGATAAAGGGTCTTAAACATATGCCATATGCCGCCCGACTGAAAAAACTCCAGCTCTATTCAGTCGCATACCGCCTACTCAGAGGTGATCTGTGCCTGACGTACAAGGCCATGTCCAATCCTGAATTAATGGACATGCTCCACCTCAGAAAATCCAAATCCATCAGAGCCACGAGAACAAGTGACTTAAACCTCAACACAGAAATAAATAGGACATGCTGGAGGGACAGATTCATAACCCAGAGGCTCCCTACACTCTGGAACAGAATCCCAGTCCATGTTAGGCAGAGCCCCTCACTGACTCTATTCAAGAGAAATCTCGACGAATGGATGGGAGATCGTAGGCTTACCCCGGGGGTCATCTCTGTGTCACTACTAGACAGAGGCATAGTAAACTAAACCCTAAAAGGGCGTAGTATTCTCATCCTAAGGGGTGGTGTAAGCCACATACACTCTGGCTAGGCTTATAAATGCCTTAGGGCAGATAGCCTAGTATGAACCTATGAACCTATGAACCTATAAAAAGCTAGCTACCACACCAAAATATTACCTAACCTCCGAAGCTAGAATCACCATAGCCAGAACTCATCTCTTATCAACATTACTCTATGTGTCCCCACTGCTAACAAACCTTAATAAAGCTGACCTTAACAAACTTTCCACATGTTATAACAAAATCACCAGGTTTGCAGCAAATGCTAAATCTCGCTTCCACCACTGCCACTCCCTAAACACATTACACTGGCTAGAACTCCCCATCTTATTACAATACCACCAACTTAACCTAGCTCACCAAATCCTTTACTATCCAGAGAAAACCCCTACCCTGACTGGCCTCCTAAATTTCTACAAGTTAAATAGACAACTATGCTCCAGTAACAGAGCTCTGATCAAAAATATTCCATGTAAAAACAGCTCCGGGGATTCTCTCTTCCCTTATGAAGTTGCAAAAACATGGAATGCCCTGCCACCTGACCTCAGATTACAAAACTGTGCCTCAACTTTTTAAAACCTCCTTAAATCACACCTCCAATCCATCCATTTATGTAGCTGCAATGGACCCCCCTGAAACCTATCCCTGCTGTAGGCTCTATCCCCCTTCACCTCTGGGAAAACAAGTATTGTGCTCAACTGATGCTTATTGTATATATTGTAAACATTAGTATCCTGTTCTGATGCTCAATATACATATTGTATTTATTGTAAACATGTTCTCATTATGCTATTGTCTGCACATATATTGTACCTATGTTGATCCATGAATGCGCTATGCTCAGAAACCTGTACGTTATTGCATGCACATATACTGTACCAATGCTGATCCATGAATGTGCTATGTTCAAAACTTGTACTTCAACTTGTATTCCTAAATTGATAACTCTCATACAGTATGTTTACTATCTGCCATTACCATGTAAACCTTGTAACCTATTACTGATATCATGTATTACTCTTTACTCTGTTTAATGTATGGACCTTTTTCTCCCCAGGACTCCACTGAAAATGGACACTTGCAGTCCAGTTGGACTATCCTGGTAAACAAGTGTTAAATAAAATTAAAATAAACAAATGCTGGTGTGCAGTTTCCACTGAGCTGTCTGGATCTCTGACAGTGGACAGGAACTTTTCATTTGGTGACAGTGGTGGTTCAGTAGCAGGACCACCACTTGTAGCCAGCTGTTCTCATGCAACTGCAGCTGCTGTCGTCTGAGCTGATGAAATCATACCAGTGGCCTGATGGTGCATCTGATCATAATTCCTGGGACGACCCCCTACTGCATTGAGATCATTCACTAAATGGTTCCAGATCTGCATTCTGGCAGCCACATCCCCATGTCCTCTCTCAAGCAGGAAGAAACCATGGCAACAGAACACCTGTATTATGACTTAATTCTCAGAAACACTGAGAGGGGATTTATATGGATTTGTAAGCTTTGGTGCCACAATTCTATGTGACATAAAACAGAGAAGGATACACCAGATAAATAATCACCTAAGTAAAAATCTTGCTTACATATACAATTGTCAACATTAAGCACTGGAAACACACTTTTCAGTTATTAAAAATGAAGGTTATGTGGCTATCCCATCCCACCTCCCCCCTCACACAAAAAACAAGGTTTCTCCAAAGCAAGGAATGCCACTTAAGTCTTATGTATTATTATGTTTCCCACTGAAATATCAAGATGCCTACACATTTTCATTGGAAAAGCACTTGAAACACAACCTTTATTCTTGCAGCACACAAATAGTATGTGGTTACACCACCCCTGAAACAACAAACAAAAAAGGTTTATACAAACCAAGGAATACCACAGAATTAAATTGGTATATATGCTTTCCACACAATTATCAGAACGTGTACACATTTACAACAGAAAAGTCTGTGATTGCCAGTCACGTCTAACTGTGCCCACCACTCACCTGGAGGTGGCCCTGGGACACCTCAGAAGCATAACACCTGTGTCAGTGACAGATACATTGCCATTTCTCTGCAATAGTATAGAAAATTGTAAAATCCAGTTTTTAACAATAATACTTGTGGTGAAATTAATAACCTGTCTATCTGAGAAATGTAAATGCCTGCCAAGAATGCCTGTGCCAACAGTGAAGTATAAGAAGTGCATACAGATAAAAGTTCCTTTTTCTCCTGGATATATAAATTGCTTTGTAACATGTTACAAAATCTATAATGCTTGAATAATGCACGCATACCTTATCAAAATTAGAATCTGTCTCTGCAGATAAATTCCCTTCAAAGGAGTAGCAACCTTCTATTTTGTCCAGATACACAGTTCTCCTCACCTTCAAGTTCCCTACATACACAGTTACTTTTTTATAGTGTAGATTCAGGCCCCTGTGCACAGTGAAGATGCAAATGAGCTGTGATCTCATTAGAATTGGTGAATACCAAACTTTCGACTTCATGTAGCAAATGTGAAAATAGTGTAGGCTCTACAACACTGTTAGTTCCTAATGGCTTGCAACTGTGAATGATTAGTGGGATGGAGAAGGAAGACACAATAGCAATTTAGACTACCTTACCTACACTGGGTGTGTCATCCAGGATGCATTTACAAAGTGTAGAAGTACCTTTAGCAAGCTTTTAAATGAAAGTGAATAGCACACATTTATCATGTTTGAGCTACAACAGACAAACTCTCCTGCCTGTGCAGATAAATGTTTTACACTGGTTAAGTACTTTTTATCATGCAGTTACAGGAGAAGGATACAAAATGTGCTATACATTGCATTTTTGAGAGTATAGCACAAATAAGAGAAGACCAAAAAGACAGGCAAGCCACCAAAAAAAAAACAATAAACAAGTGTCAAGGCAGTGGATTGTGCTACATGCAAATGAAGAACCAAAAATAAAGGTAAGCCATCAAAATGAAGTTCTGTTTATAAGAGGACATAAGCGCTTAATGTATTATTAAACTTTTTCTTCGTTAATGTTTCTTTGAAGTACTTCATTTGTGTGTAGCATAATCTATTACCTTGCCACCTGTTTACAGATAAAGAGAAGAATAAACACAATACAAAGGGAATACAGAACTGCACTGGTGCAAGCAAATTCATACATGGTCATGTTATCAGTCATTGTACTAAATATGTAAGCCACACATGTACAAACAAATGTGAGTGTAACTGTGCATTGTCTTGTTAATACTGTAGAGAAAATGGAAATTGCTTGTATGCACATGATTTGCTTTCCTGCTACAATGTTGTTTCTGTGGCAAGGACAGATAACACACTCCCTTTGTGTTTTGTAGTTTCATTAATATGATTGTTCAAATCCAGGCTGTGTAAAAATCTCTAACATTTATTAAAATGTTTTTTTTTATTAATATTAATGTTTGCCTGGTGCACAGCTAAGCACACATGGTGAAACATGTAAATATTTTTAATTTAATGGAAGTTCCCTTAAGAAGCACAATTCTGCTTAGCACCATTGCACTGTGGTCAGCAGCTTGTATGATAAGGACATCATAAATTAGACCTTTGAATCAACTGTGTGTGTAGCATGCCTTGTAAGTGCATTGAGACACACAGCTCTTAGGATAGGTAGACCATGGTTCAAGTCCCACTTTTTTAATGATAAAAGATGATAACTATTTTTTTACAATAATAAAGTATTTTGGTCTCTGCCTGTCTCATTTGCACATTGTTCACCTGTGTGCAAACATGGCTTACTGCTGCAGGCAAAAAAGATACATTACTTGCGAAAAAGATACATTGTTAATTGTTTTGCCTTCTTGCAAACATGCTAAGAGGTGTAGTGAGGCAGTCAGCATTCATACATAACACCTGCAGATCCACAACACCTGTAAACAATAAAGATACACTGTAACCTGCAAAAAAGATACATTGTTATTTGTTTTGCCTCACTTCATGCAAACATGCTAAGTGGCATTGGGAGGTGGCAAGCACTCTAGATAGTAATAAGTGTAAAAAAGACATCTGCTACCCAGCTTTCCCTGTGGCCATAGGTGTACAATCTAATACACTCCAACTTTTATTAATGCTGTTCCACTTAATTTTATATAAAAATTATCAAGACAAAAATAACTATACATAACAAAAAGTATGTATAGCACTTGATATCATCTTAAATATATGTGTGACTCGGGGGTATCCTAACAATTATGTTTCTGTAATTAAACGTTTATTTTCTGCCCTGGGATGGGTTTTATACTTTATTGGTAGTCAGCTTCACAACTCACATAACACAATTATAGCTGGAAAACAGAATGCATTGTATGATCTGACCCAGACATCAGAAATCTTTCCTGAAAGTAATACAAGTATATGCATTCCAGTATTTTGTCATGCATTACTCCAGCATCACACATGAGAATACATAAACCAGGACTTTGTCATTGAATTGTTAACACCACTCACCCTTTAATGTGTCTATATAATTAATGAGCATGTCTGGGAAATGCTTCTTCTGTAGCAATGAGGCAAAAACACCAATGTGGAATAATATGCATTATCAAGCCCACATTGTACAAATTACTTTTATCAGTGTGTAAGCCCCACAACATATATGTCAAGTTTATAGCCCCCAGTTCATGTCTTAAAAGTCAAGTCATTTAACAGGTGTAGCAGCAGACAAGTCATAAATTAATGTCAACTGTCACATTACCCTTTCTATTTCATAAACTGCCTTCCTCAATGTTTGTCTATGTTGCTCTCCACTTAACATCATGCAAGAGCGGTTGGAGTGGTTGTGCAGGTTTGTACACTGACTGTAAAATGTGATATCACAAATCAGCAGGAAAACATTTGAACTGTTGTTGGATGACCTGTGTAGACAAGGCAGGAGCTGACATGGATGGTGCCCAATTCAGGGCTCAGAGACGGGGAGTAGAGGAGTCAAGAATATTCATTGGCCTCCTCATAAAGTGCCACAAATATAGGTTGCTGCAGAGGAACTATACCAGGTCTCAATATAAATCAGAGGCTTGGAAAAGTCTTGCCAAAGCTGTCTCCAGTACAACTGACATTCCATGCACTGGGGAGCAATACAGACATCATTACAATGACCTGAAAAAGGGCAAACAGGAGCAACTCAACCAGTGGCTGGATGAGTTTAGGCCTGCTGACATCCCACAGTTGTGTAAGTATAAAAATAAAGATAGTTTAACTGATATAGAAAGCTGGGTAGCCAAGACTTGTATGCATAATGTTTCTCACGTTTTCACTCCTTATTTATTTTTCATCTGCTCAGGAGATTTCAATAAATAGAGAGTTCCATGCTGAATGCTTAGAAAGACTCAGAGAAGTAAGGAGTATGTATGCAGCACAAATGAATTTTATTTTATTAAAATTATTGCTCTTCCATACATTACTAGCAAATTAAGCATGCATATCTTAACTGTAAAAACAAACATGCATGCTTTATTCTGTAACTCAAGGTAATTGTAGGACTCAAGTGTAATACTGGATATAGATGTTATGGATTCAAATCCCACTAGCAAGAAATACATATTAAAATTATTTAATATTAATTTCAACAAAACTGGTATAAATGCCATGTTGTTAACTTAATTTGTATTATTTTTAAAAGCATATGTACAATATATACATATTGCAATAATCATTTGGAACAATTCTCAGTCCTATTTTGGATTTTAAAAAGCACAATTAATATAAAAGTAAATATTCTTAATAGAAACACAAACCACCGATCCCAGCCAGCACTTGAATCCAACAAATATCAAAATGTATGCCACATAGAAAACACAGAAGGATTCAAGGACAGCAGGGAATTCCAGTATAATTCTTTCCTTTAATATAAAACCACCAAATGCATAAGCACTTTCATAGCAAAGCTACTTCATCAGATGTATACTAAAGCACATACATAACCATTTATATAATTAATACAATAGATCACATGACTATCTACAATTACTACTAAATGGTGTATTACATCTATAAAAAACATTCCATCTGCAACTGAGTAACAAAAACAAATTCATTGGTTTGTATATAAAAAAAAACATACAAATAAAATCTTCCAACAGTATATATCAAGAAATATTACTATAAATTTCATAAAGTATGTGTGAAATTCAAAAATTCATATATTATTTCTTTTTGTTCAAATGTCTGGCTCTAAGCCTTGGTTTAATGGGTACCCCTATCATTCAGGCCATGCCAAAAGTCTCCTCTCAACCTATTTATCCATTTGGATTCCATCTGCTCTGTTAAATTATTAATATCTCCCTTCCTGATATTCTCAAAAATACGTGCTACCACCATAAACCTAAAAAAGTGGGAACTATCTGTACTTAATATGTGCTTAGACAGGGCACTGACATTATTACCTTTGTTAATGTGATAGTAATGTTCTTTAATTCTCTCTTTTTGGGTCCTGTCCATTTTCCCTACATAAAATTTAAAACAGGTGGGACAATATGCCAAATATACAACATGAGCAGTTTCACAAGTAGCTTGAACATTAAACTTATAAATTTTATTTTGATCAGGATGAGTATACTCTCCACTACTATCAATATACTAGCAGCATTTACAGTGTCGACAGGGCATAGTACAATGTTTATGCAACAATCTCTTGCTCCCCTTAGGGGCACAGAGACTCTGTTTCAGAGATTTCATCTTTCTATAGACAAATTTGAGTTTCTCATCTATAATACTCCTCATAAAAGTAAACATAAATTTTATTGTATTAAATTATTGTATGTGACATACAGTGGTCTATATATTATTCATTAAATTATTGTATGTGACACATAATGATCCTAATTAACTTTTTTGTTTTTTTCCCCCTTACCCTACACCTTATCTCTCTTTTTTATTTTTATAGGTGTGATTGCAATGTTCTAATGTCATAGTTTTTCTGGCAACCAACAAAATGATTTCCAGCACAGGGAGGCATGCCAACCACTGTGGCTGCCGCACCAATGCCCAGTACATCTGGGATGCAACCTGGCAGTACTGCCTCTGCAGCCCCTGCACTACCTGGACTATCAACATTAGGTAGCATTACCTAACCAGCTGGTTCTGTGGTACCCTCTCTGGGACTATTGGTGAAGGTGAGGATTTTGTCACCTGCCATGAGCTGCCAGGTATGGTGTGTGAGGTCTTAGAATGTAGCACTGCTGCACACATCAGCTGTCTAGAGAAGTTGCTTGTGCTAATGCAGAGAAAACCCAAACATCAAGCAATCCAACAGGAAGCTGAGGAAGGAGACAGTGATGACAGTTCTGAGGGTGAGGATTAGATTCTCACTGTCCTCATGCTTGATGTGCATGTGCCTCTGATGTCCCCTCCCTATCCCAAATCATGGTGGCCCCCAACCTTTTGTGTCCCACACCATTCCTCTCTCTGTCTTGTTTGTCCTGTTTGTCTGCACTGGTTTCCTCACCTACCCTACTTATCTGACCATTACATTCCTACATCCATTCCCCAACATTCCTCTCTTTTTGAAATAAAATAAAAAAAACTGAGCACTTGTACCACAAAAAAAATGTCATCCCATATATAGCTCTCCACTTTGACACATTTGATTCGGTCTAATGGGTTATACAACATGATTGTATTGTTGTCACCCAACTGTGTTGTGGTGATAGTCCAAAATCATCGAATTTTCTATCCATGTTCATTATGACACTGTTGAAGAAGTGGATAACTATGGTTCTTTCCTAATTCCCTCCTGCAAATTCCTATATTGCTTCCCCTTTGTTCTTCTTCCTGCTTGCCTCCCATTTCACCACTTTCCTATCTACCCCATTTTTACACCTTTATTCTGGTCATAAAATCAAATCACACACCACACACATGGCAGAAATGCCCCTAATAAAGCTTTCACTTTTTGTCGCCTGGTTTTGCGAGGAGTTTGGCATCACACACCAATACCAAGAGAAGGTGAATGGCTATTCATGTTCTATGACATCAGCCACATTAGTGTAGTTACCTCCACTCAATGCTGCTTAAACTCACTGCACCAAAGAACACAGAGTGAAAGCAGAGTAAAGGCTGTACTTTGAAACATTTACTCTAATAGTTATTTAGACTGCTGAATGTATAAAAATGCAAATGCATTTGTGTACTGTTGACATAAACACCTGACTCCTTTTTTATATACCACTTCACTATAGTCATTACTTCTCACATTTGCAGGAATTATCACATTTACTTATGTAATGCACCCTTAACATCATGTGTAAAAAATTAGGTTGACCTGGATTCAAGTACTGTGTCATCTTTGCTTTAAACAGGAATTCACTGCTTTTACACGAACCAAAAGAAATATTACAATTTTCCTATTTAAGCAGAGATCTGCATTTGCTTATTGCTTAACTCCACCCAAATGAGGAAGACAATAGCAACAGTTCATAAAAGTTATGACACATTTACAATATAGACTACAGTATGAACACCATAGTATCTGTCAGCTATTTCTCCCATAGCATATATGTATAACTACTTCTCAAGTTCAAGATGTATTTATTAAACGTACATCTCACATGTGCAAACACTTTGCCATTGTTCACGCAAATCAGTTGCGTTTCAGTGCACTATGGAAAGAGGTGTTAGGCATGTATTACTGTGGTTATTGCCCAGTTATTCTTCATCCCATAAAAATCCATGCAAAAACACAACCAAAGTGAAGGGACTTGTTAGTTACTGAACACATATTTATTCAGACCATGTGTCCTGCACCCATACACTTGAAAATGGATATGTCAGTAATAGGTCAAATGTCAGCTACACTACAAAAATAGCACAACTACATTATTACATTATCTAAAGCTTTATACTGACAATATACATTGAGATTGTCTTATACATGTCAATGTGGATATCAGTTCATCACAAATATGAACACACGAGGGGCAGAGACGGAATGGCTAACTGAAGGCAGCACTTTTTGGAGCTCCATAAATTAGTATTAAAACCAGGAAATTATATTATTTTTTTCTAACAAAAACACTACAAATAATTAGTTAATTGTCTAAAGTAACTAATTACAAGTTTTGGTGGATTTTTATAAGAAATTTCCTGTCAAATTATTCAGGAGTCTATATACAGCAATTGTAGAGATGAGTAACCTGAAGAATTCTCGTTCTGATCTGACACTAAAAAAGGAACTACAACTGGTGAATACCACATTACAAGAATTATCAATTAAAATGGTTGACTTCAAGGTTAATCTACAAAATCTAAAAGAGAACATACAGAAACAAACAGAGGTCTTCAAAGAAATACTTCAGCAACATCAGTCAAAGATAACAACCATTGAAGCTTCTTTGTCAGACATTGATGGAAGGCTTAGAGAAGAGGAAACATAAACACAGTTTCTCCTAAAGCAAAATGCCTGTCTCTCCAATAAAGTAGATGACCTAGAAAATAGGGAAAGACGGTCAAACATCAGGATTTTTGGTTTACCTGAGAAAACAGAAGGAGGGGACATTATATCCTTCTTAAATTCATGGATTCCAGAGATTCTAGATCTTAATGAAAGCTTTTCATTTGGTATAGAAAGGGCACATTGTGCTTTGGAAAATAAAACTTCAGCATCAACCTCATCATCATCTTCTGTGCCATCAAGATTAATTATAATAATTTTTTTTATCTTTCATGGACAAAGAACTGGTGTTAAAAACAGCATGGAGGAAAAGTCCTATTAAATACAATCAGAATCTAATAAGATTTGATAACGATTACTCCACTAAAGTGCTGGAACAGAGAAAAAAACAATGGCCCCTAATAAAAACTCTAAAACAGAACAATATTAAAGCTCAAATTGCCTTCTCTGCAAAAATAAATATACTCCACCTACGTGAGATGAGAACCTTCAACACTCTGGAAAAAGCCCTACAATTCATCAAAAACAATAACATCATAACTATCTCAGAAGATATGGAATGGGCATCCCCATCCTTGAAGAGAGCCACTGATAAAAATGGCTGGACTGATGTTAAAAAGAAGAAGCAGAAAACTGAATCTAAAGGACCAACATCTGTAAAATCTCTCAAAATATCAACTGCAACCTAATTAGTAAAAACTTTTTAAGTGGATTTAATATGTTACAAAACTTTTGATCTCATATATATATATATATATATATATATATATATATATATATATATATATAGGTATGTTTCCTATAACTTTTCACACATGATTTACTAATTTAGTTATATATTAGTTATAAATTATTACTTGCTAACATTTCCTTTCCCCTTTGCCTCGTGTCTCTTTTATGTTTTTTTTCTTTTTTTTTCTTTCCTTCTACTAAGTATATATTAAAAATTATCTATTTGATATAGTTACTCATACAAACCAGTAATATCAAAGTTAAAATATCCTGTTCTATAACCCTGTAATATTCAGCCTATTGGTTTCATGCCTATTTATTTAGTTAACTATTTTTTTATTATTAAACTGCTTATTGATATTTCCTGTTAGTTGAACTGAACCCTAGTCACTAGATGCAATATCACTTTGAATTTAATAGAACTGTATAGTGCATCCCAATGGTTTCAGGCTGTATTATTAAAGTGTCTGGTAACAACAAATGGTTTCCGTTTTAAGTTAAGGAACGTAAATGAGGAGTGACAGTTAATAATGAAGTAACGTGTGTTGAATTTGCTCATAGCTGACATGATTGAAGTTGTTTTGAAGGGGGCTCATTTTGAGTTCCAGTCATATCACGGTGAAGATTTGCTTATAATCTAGTCCTGATGCTTGTCTTGCCTATCGTCAGTTAATTACAGAGACAATATGTTACAATGGCTGATTGGCATTGGTTGTTTCAGGCTGTTGTTTTGTTTTCAGCCTGTGTGCACATAAAACGTCTAACATTTTTAAATATGCTAGTCTACTGTCATTGCATGTGCTAAAGTGCTAAACCAATTCTGAGGTAACATACTTTGATGGGGCATTGTATAAAGCCTATTGAGTTGGTGAGGTTGGGTCCTTCCTTCAGATGGTGCACCAGAGTGATGTATTGGAGCGGCAATCTTGCGAGCTGCAAACATGCACTGACTGCATATAATCCTGTATCCATTACAACATATAAACACCAACTTTCTCTTCCCAGGCATTAATGACAACTATTACTTACCACAAGACCTGTTGTTTGTGCAGTTAAGTGCGAGGTCAAATCACTTAATCCTCACCTTTCTATCTTAACCTTTATCTCACTGCCCACTATTCATTACATGGATTATGCATTCTGCAGTCATTTTACACTCAGATGCTGTTTCTTAAAAGTCTTAAGCAACATATGTACTTCTAAATAGCAATGCTGTGAACATTGATATCTGAATTCTGGTGAACAGCATATTTATCACTCCAGAAACACTGACAGAGAACTGTTGCACCCCACCATTTTTATGTTACCTAGAATCTAGTCAGGTTATTGTTGTGTGCTCCTGCTGCAAGGGTTGTGTGTTTTGTTACAATTGATAGACAAAGCTGACGCTAAAAACGAAACTCAGGTTTCTCAGAAAACAGCATTTCTTAGGATAAATGATAACAAAAATAGCAGGACGCCTATTTTCCTCCCAGGGAGGTAGATAACAGGTGGTGTTTTGGGCAGGGCTTGTTACTGCATTTGATATCTTTACTTTTCAGGATTCATCTGTAAAGTTGTTCTTAGCAGAGATGGCAAGTAATATTAACTTCCCAGCAATGCCTTCTAGCACCCCCAAAAATGATAGCGCTTTGTGTTCGGCTTTGCTTTGCTCACAATATCATCATGTATTTTCAAACCCAGTAATGCTGGGTTGTGGGCACAGCTTTTGTAGAACTTGTGTGCAGAAACATTGGGCCAGAACCGAAGAGCCCCGCTGTCCAAAGTGCATGATGCTGTGTGCGGACAGAATGTATACTGAGAACATGGTAAAAAGTGGAATATTCATAATATAGGCTGATCCCAACATGCTGCAGCCATGGGCAGTGAGATCCTTGCAAAAGCTGAGAAACCGAAGGAAAGGGTGAAGGGAAAAACTGTATATTGGTCCGTTTTCTCACAGTAAAGTGTTTGAGCGAGGAAATGTGAGCTCGTGAATTTTTAAATGGAGATTTCAAAGACTGCAGGTCGCATGAGCTATATAATCAGCTTTCAGTTTTCTTTATAACTGTTGAGTGTGTTTAATGCTGCCATAGTAACAAGTAGGAAAGGTATTGATTGGCTGTTGGTTTACTTGTAGTCTATAGAAGCATGAACATATTTTAATTATGGAAACAAATTAGAAACCCTTTAATTAGTTATATCTCATAAATGGGAACATAAAGCTAAAACAGTTTGATGTTTGAAGTATATTTTAACAAAATATAACATTAAAATAAACTAAGCACCTAGAATGCTGTAAACACCTGATAGTCATATATACTGAACTGTTATGCTTTACACCACTTTGTTAATATAACTACATGCACTTCCTTTGAAAGCTTTTTTATAACATAACTATAAATACCTGCTAAAGTACAATAAGATTAATGGTTATATTTATGTTATGAGATAATTTTACAGTCCCTTTTAGCTTTAATGAACAGTATTTGAAAGAGTATGCTTGTCTGTTACAGGAAGTAATAATCATCAAAAATATATGTTATTTGTTGCAAGCCTCTGTGATTAAGGCTTTATATTGCTTGTGTGTTTCAAACAAGTGATTATTATATCCAATATTGAAAGATATGTTGATGCAAATAAGTTGAATAAGTTTAATGATCAGTATAATTCAATTGCATATGTTTTTTGTGTATAGATTGTAATGATATAGTAGTTAATTCATATAAAATAATACCTTCTACAACTGAATGTTTTAAAATCAAAGTAATAGTAGTTTTATTAGTCTCATTTAGTATTTAAAACTGTATATATGGAGCTCAAGTGAATAGGAAAAGGAAATTAGAGTGATAGTTCATCAGATGTCCCTATCTGTTGGAATAGGAATGTATTTCATTCCATGGTGGGTAGGGATTAATGATCAAACTACTTTAATTTTAGTATTTACTTTAGTTTTTAGGATGTTCATTAGTTTCACCAAGCCTGACTTATATTTGCTGAGTACTTTAGTGATAACATGCTTCACTGAGATAGATGATTGTGTACAAATTAATAATATTTTAATATTAGAGGAGGGGATGGCTCCGGGTAAATACAATGGCACTTTAAACGCTTCTTCAAATAATCTGATATGGATTTTTCTTTATTATCTTTAAACATTAATGGTCTAAATAGTCCAAGAAAATATCTAACTTATTAAGATATCTAAAGTTAATTAGAACTCAAATAATTCTTTTACAGGAAACTCACTTCAAAAGCAATGATAATTTCATATGGAACCCAAGTGATTATATGACTGTAGCATGCTCTAAATTTAAATTTAAGAAGAGGGGAGTAATAATTTTATGAAGAAAGAATTCCTTAAACCATGAAATAATACACACATATGTAGACAATGATGGTCTTATAGCTATAGTCATCCTGAAGTTTAATAATAGGTTGTGGACACTAGTAAACTTATACTGGTTTCCTTGTATTGGGATGGGAACAGTTAAAAACATCTAGATCAAATTACAAATATTTCCAAAGGTAGTTTAATAATAGGGGAGATTTTAACTGTATTACTGATACTTCTGAAACTACTAATAAAAAATCTCCATGTTTAACAGCTACTGCAAAACTATTAAAAAGATGGACTGAGTCTTTAAAATTGAAAGATACCTTTAATGCTATAGGTAGCAATTCATTGTTATTTTCTCACCAAGATTATAGATTTGGTAAACAAACCAGAATTGATAAACTATACATTTCTCAGGATCTTCAAACAAAAATTACTTCTTTCTCAATAATCCCATGTCCTCTTTCAGATCACAATTCACTAGTCCTAAAAATGCAAATAGATTTTAAACCACTAACATTCATTTCTAGAATTCCCTCATACATTACAACAATCAAAGAATTTACGCAATGGTTAGTGAATGAACTTAATTTCTTTTTAGATATAAATTACAACTCAGAAGTGAACATAGTAATGCTTTGGGATTCATTAAAAACTTATATTTATGGAAAAGTCATTGGTTGGTACAAAAATAAACTTAAGGAATGGGAATCAGAACTACAAAGAAAACTCACATTGTATAAATCTAAAAAGTCTTTTAATTTGATTAAGAATAAGAAGACAATAGAAGACTTAAACAAAAGATATAATGAAATATTAAATCATAAAACTAATTTAGCCATGGAGAGGTTAAAAATAAACTCTTATGCTACTTCTCCAAAACACTTACATAATTTATCTGCTAAAGCTAAAATGCAATCTAAAGCTAATTCTATTGTTAATATCTTACATGAAGAAAAAGGTAAGAATGTTTCGGAAATAGGAGATATACTAGATGTTTTCAAGTGTCATTACAGAAATCATTATAAAAGTAAGAATACTATAACAGAACATTTCAGTTTAGAAAATATGATCTCTAATATTAAATCAATCCCTGAAAGCTTCCAAAGGGAATTACAAAAACCCATTACACATAAATAAGTTATTGATGTAATCAAAGAAAGTAAAACTCATAAATCTCCTGGAATGGATGGTTTAATCACAGAAATTTACAAATTATTTCACCAAAATAAAACCTCATTGTTACATAAAACACTTATTGAAATTCAAACCCTTGCAGTAATCCCCCCCCTCATGGAGATACTCTTTAATCATACCCATTTTAAAAGAAAATAAAGATGCTAGCCATTATAGTTCATATAGGCCAATTTTATTATTAATTAATGATTATAAAATATTTATATCTATACTGGTAAATAGAATAAAAAAATTACATGTATGAAATAATCAACAACGACTAAACCGGGTTTATACAAAATAGACATGCACATGACATTAAAAGAATATTGACATTAATTTATTATTTAAATAAAGCAAATATTGAAGCCTTAATAATTTGACTGGATATTGAAAAAGCATTTGATTCCTTAAATTGGGATTATTTAATTAAAATTTTAGAAGTTTATAATTTTCCTCTCTCCTTTATTACATTTATTAAAAAGGTTTATAAAAACAACTTACTTCAGAGGCTATACAAATTACGAGAGGTACTAAACAGGGATGCCCTATGTCACACATTTTATTTGCATTGGCTATAGAGTTATTGGCTATATTAATATGAAATAACCCTAAGATAAAAGGTATAAATATATTTGGACAATATAATTCTAAGCGTATGCTTTTCACTGATGATGAACTTCTTACACTATTGAATTCAAAAGAAGCTTTAGATGGACTAGATATTCTGATAGAGAAATGTCATAAGATCTCAGGACTCCATTTTAATAACCAAAAGTCTAAATATTTATTATTAAATAAAAAGAACGATATACAAATAGACAAGAATCATATCATAGGAGAACAAGTCACAACAATAAAATACATGGGGATAGTCCTGTGTGAGAATATACAAGATATATTGAATATTAATTATAGAAGGGTCATGGATACAATAGATTCTCTAGTGTGTAAATATAATAACTTATTCATAGTTTTTCAAGATAGACTACAACTGATTAAAATGGTTCTTCTTTGTAAAATTTTGTATGTTGTACAAGCCACTTTGTTAAGTCCCGAGAAAACCTCTCTTAAGAAAAAGACATCAATACTGCTAAGATTCTTATGGTATCCTAAAAGAAACAAAATTGCATGCACCCATCATGCCAGATAATGGGACCAGGGAGGAATACATTTCCCAGACTTTGAATCCTATATAAGAGCTACTCTACTTAAAACTGTGATTGAATGGATCAATCCTAGTTATATATCCAACTGGAAATTGTTACATCCAACTATAATAATAAATGAAAACAATTTCCTTAAAAATACTATTACTATAGATAAAGATAGTATATTATAGTACTCATTGAGCTTAAATTTACAATACAATATAACTAAACTAACTAGGTCAAATATAATAAATAATTTATTTGATCACTTTAGGAAATTTATAAATATGAATATAGATTTAAAGCTTTGGTTCACAACATTAATTCCCTTCAGCATTACTAAAACCTTCCAGATAGAATTTATAGGGACATATTCTTCTCTTAGGAACAGAAAAAACTAATTTGCTGGCTGCATTGTATAAAAAATCAACAAGTTTTGGATATACAATATATGATGTCAACTTATAAAGTAAATTCTCATGAATGGTTAATACTTCAGAATATATTGACATACTCCACGGATCTATGTAGGATAATAAATAATTCTTCTTTCTCAACTCCACCTAAATTTATAATCAGACTGTTTGAAATTATATATAATAATAAGAATATGCAAAATGGACCTTCATACTTATATAACCTAATAAAAAACTACAAAACATTACTCAAACCAGCATATTGGCAATTTATTACTAAAGGATATTTGATTCAATTAAATCAAACTTACTACTTTCAGTAAAATTGACTTTTTGTTCTCATTATTGGAGAATATTTACCTGGAAATTCCTCCATAGATCCTTCTTAACTCCTGATAAAGTTTCAAAAATCAATCCTTCTAATAATGGATTATGCTGTAGATGTCAACAGATCAATAAAGCTGATTGGTCTCACATTTTCTACGAATGTATAAAAATTAAACCCTTTTGGGAAAATATTAATAATTTTATGCAGGCAATTTATACAGATAATTTTGTCATGACCAAGGCTTTAATATTACTGAATATAACTGATTTTTTTTAAATAAAATTAACCTATATGTACTTTGGACTATATTAGCTGTAGCTAGGAAATGTATAACAAAGAGATGGAATTCTACCACGGTACCTAGCAGACAAGATTTCCTGTGTTTATTGAAGAAGACGGCCTTAATGGAAGTTACAACCAAAGAATTAAGAATGTTTCCTATGCCATTAACTAATAATCCATGGTAAAAAGTTTTGACATTGGGCCAGATTCAGGAAGCCTCCGTGTAAGAGTTATAACTCTTACACGGAGGCTGCAGTGAAACTGTGTGATGTCAGCATGTCATGCATATGCATGAGGTGCATAAGGCATGCTGAATCACACTAGTAACTCTTACACGGTCCATGTAAGAGAGTAGGGGGCGTGTCTGTAGGCTAAGCCCTGCAAGCGGACACGCCCCCGGAAGACTAGAATGGCTGAAAGTAAACAGCCACGAGAGAGGCCATGGAAATGTGCATAAACACACTACACAACACATGCCCCGATAGACCATCACTGTATAAAGTGAAGAGATGTAATAAAATTAAATTAAAACCTTTTTTTTTTAAAACCCCGTAAATGTTTGCTACTGTGAGCCCGTGCGCTGGTGTGCTACTAGCAATCACAGTTAGCAATCAGTGGAAAAGGATATAAGAACTAAATATGCAAAGTAAGCCAAGAAGTAATAGCTTAGCGGTAGAGTTGCCGGCCTAAGAGTAGGCAGGCAGGGTTCGATCCCCCTCAACAACCTTTTTTTTTTTTTTTGTAAATAAGCACTAAAAAGCCCCCTGACAGTATTGTACACATGTAAATGTATTCCCTTTTGTAAAATGGAATGAAACAGAGCATATATTCTGAAGTAACACAATAACAAAAATAGTCAGAAATGTACTGATAGGTAAGCTGCTGTGAGACGGAGTGCCCGTAGCTGAGTAGTGTTTAAAAAGCTGTAAACTGCGTGCCTGTTGCTAGGCATCGGTTTAACAGAGTGAAACTGTTTGCAACTAGGTGTGCTTAGCTGAACATGTGTGTCACTAGCCAATTAAGGTTTATCCCAGCGCACACCGCTTGGCGCCACTAAGCTAACTGCCAGTGCGCATGCGTTAGCTCCGCACAAACGAGCACAGACCTGGTTTAAAGTGCTTAAAAGTGCCTTTATGGCACTTTGATTGACAGGTCCTGTACTCAGTTTGAAAGTTTGCTAAGAAAAATAAATTCCCACTGTTAGTCTCGAACCCAGGACCTTGGTAACATTAGTCTGCATGACCTACCACTAAGCCATGCCTGCTTTACAAGAACACACTGCTAAAATAAATATAACATGTAATAGTAGGAATCAGTATAAAGGCAATATAGGAGATGTACTATCTAAAGCATGTCAGGTAGGGTTTTAATGGCCAAATTACTGGATTCCCATACTAGTTCAGTGTGAACAGAAACAGCCCTGCTACCTGTTAGCTTGTACATAATAATGTAAGGTAATGTACATATGTGAAGGTATGTATATCTACACATACATATATATAAATATATATTAATACATATCAAATATAGTCGTAGGTCTCAGTAGCCATACACACTCACTACAGGAAACAGTGAACATAATTGCAGCAACCTGAATCTGCAACACAGCCTGACCCCTGTGTGACCTACTTACCCTTCTAACTGCTTAAAGGTGGCCTCAGCACTTTGATTGACAAGTCCTGTACTCAGTTTGAAAGTTTGCAAAGTAAAAAGAATTCCCACTGTCAGTCTCAAACCCAGGACCTTGGTAACAGTAGTCTGTATGACCTACCACTAAGCCATGCCTGCTTTGCAAGAGCACAGTGCTAAAATAAATATAACATGTAATAGTAGGAATCAGTATAAAGGCAATATAGGAGATGTACTATCCAAAGCATGTCAGGTAGAGTTTTAATGGCCAAATTACTGGATTCCCATACTAGTTCAGTGTGAACAGAAACAGCCCTGCTACCTGTTAGCTTGTACATAATAATGTAAGGTAATGTACATATGTGAAGGTATGTATATCTACACATACATATATATAAATATATATTAATACATATGAAATATAGTTGTAGGTCTCAGTAGCCATACAAACTCACTACAGGAAATAGTGAAGATATATGCAGCAACCAGAATCTGCAACACAGCCTGGCTCCTGTGAGACCTACTAAGCCCTTTAACTGCTTAAAGGTGCCTCCAGCACTTTGATTGATAGGCCCTATACTCAACTCAAAAGCAGAATATGAGCATACTAGTAGGCCCTACCACAAGACCATTGTAACACTAGTCTGTATGACCTACCACTAAGCCATGACTCTCATACAGGAATATAGTGCTAAATAAGTGGAACACGTAATAGTATGAATGAAGATAAAGGCAATATAGTATGTCTACTACCCAAAGCATGTCATGCAGACTTTTATAGTCCCAATTACTGGGTTCCCATACTAGTGTAGTGTTAACAGAAACAGCCCTGCTAATTGTTAGCTTGTACCCAATAATATCAACTAATGTACATATATGAAAGTATGTATATGTACACAGATATATATATATATATATATTTATATAGCAATACATATGACATATAGTTGTAGGTGTCAGTATGCATACACACTCACTATAGGGAACAGGCAAGATAAATGCAGCAACCTGAATCTACAACACAGCATGAAGCATGGTAGATGTACTAACCTTCACACTCACAAAACACTGTCAACAGCATACCAGCATGGTCCACGCCCTACAATCTGAAAGGGCAACGCCTATCTCACATACCCTTTTATAGCAGTATCCTGAAATCACAGTGAGACATGCAATCAGTACACACCCAGCTGCATGCAATTAGCAAATGCTGCCTTACAATTGGTGCAGAGGCCATCACATGGACCTATGCAGATACCTACAAAAGCAATGAGTACCCACACTACACTCATGCAATACATTCATTGCACAAAACCGACAGAGAAAGAGAGAGAGAGACAGAGAGAGAACAAAACAGAACAAAACAGAAATAAAGACAGCCAGCAGCAAAACCAGCAGCAGCAGCAGCAGCAGCAGCAAACTTCAAGCAGCACCAGTGACACACCAACAGCTGCCACAAACACAGGTAATGCAAAGTAGCAGGTTAATCCTGTGTATACTGTGACACCTCCAAATGTATCATAGTTCACTATCTATAGGTATGTCCATGAGATAGGTTGTGTGTACATAGTCATGAAATATAAACATATGTAATATTGTTGTACATGTGGGCCATAACTAACACTTCCATAGCTTAGAACACAACGCCAGTTGTGCATATGATGCAGTAGTTCCCAGGGTCAGTAGAGGTTCCTCCTCATTGGTGTGGGACCACTGTGTATGTATGGCACTGTTCAGGTACATATCCTGTAGTATGGCCAGGGATTAATATCAGTCTGTCATGTGGTGCTATGTCCTCCAGGGGTGAATGTAGCACACATCCAGGGATACCATTTCGTAACAGTGATGATATGTGTTCTGCAATGATGAGGGTGGCTCTCACCTGGACATGTGAGAGGATAGGGAGGTTACAGTCATCTGGGATAACTAATAACACGTGTGTAGGACAATGGGGGTACCTGCACCTAAACTGTCTGCAACAATGTTGGCAATATCTGTGCATTTGGTGAATGTGAAGCATCTTAACACTGCAGACAACAGATGCCTTCCCATCATGTGAATCTGCCCTGTGCTGCAGTAGCCTCCTACTATTGTTATACAATATGCCTGTATCTGTAGTCCACTGGACAGGATTAATAAGTGGTGTGCAGTTGTTCTGGGTTAGATAACTGTGTGCACAGTACATGCAGTATGTGGGATGTCTGTGGTACGCATATGCAAAGGTGCTGGCGGTGTGTGTTGTGGCTTCCACTGGCCCAGTGGGCTGCATGGATAGCATCACTGTCATAACTACTGAATAACTGTGTAATAACATGCATACATAGCAAGGTAGTGTACTGTGCTTGTGGTGTTGTTCAGATATGTATATCCAGGCTGAGTAATGTGTGCCCACATCACAGGGTTGGATGGCAGCACACATCCAGTATGTATGGATGAACACCCAGAATGTGTCAGATGTGTCACCTGTGCAGAAGTATCTGGCCATTACCTGTGCATCCCCACAACACACACACATGCAACATATGGCAGATGTACTATAGCAGTACACACATGTTCATAGGTTCATACTAGGCTATCTGCCCGAGGGCATTTACAAGCCTAGCCCATCGTTTTGTGGCTTACGCCACCCCTTTAGTATGGGGAACCATACCCATTATTTTGCTGTGCCTCTGTCGAGCAGTGACACGGAGGTAATCCCTGGGGTATATCTGCGATCTCCCATCCATTGGTCAAGATTTCTCTTGAACAAGGCTAGCGAGGTGCTCTGCCTCACATATACCGTGATTTTGTTCCACAGCATAGGGAGTCTTTGGGTGATGAATCTATCCTCCAGCATGTCCTATTAATAGCCGTGTCGAGGTTTAAGTCTCCCGCCCTTGTGGCTCTGATGGATCTAGGTTTTTTAGGTGAAGCATATTCATCAAGTCTGGGTTTGACATGGCCTTGTATGTTGGGCAAAGGTCACCTCTGAGCAAGCGGTAAGCGACTGAATAGAACATACATGGACATGCTGGAGGGGCAAATTCCTAACTGAGAGGCTCCCTTCACTCTGTAATGAGCTCGAACAGTTGAGAATGAACAGTTCATAGGTTCATACTAGGCTATTTGCCCTAGGGCATTGGTAAGCCTAGTAGAATGTGTTTTGCCACCCAATCACATCTTATGCTGCTATGCCCTTGTCCGACTTTAGTATACTTTGCCTCTGTCTAACAGCGACATAGAAGTGATACCTGGGGTACAACTATGATCTCCATCCACTCATCCAGATTCCTATGGAAGAGAGTCAATGAGGGACTCTGCCTAACCAGTAGTGTGAGCTCATTACAGAGTGAAGGGAGCCTCTCGGTTAGGAATATGCCCCTCCAGCATGTCCATGTATGTCAGTGCTGAGGTCCAGCTCTCCTGAGCATGTGGCTATATGGGACTCTGATTGCCTGAGGTGCATCACGTTCATTACTGCTAGGTAGGACATGGCTATATATGGCATGCACAGATTGCCTCTGAACAGGCAGTATGCCACTGAGTCCAGCTGGATTCACTTTACCTGGGCAGCATATGACATCTGTGTGAGCCATTGCATCCCCTTGATGATGTACTGTTGTCCTGTACCAGTTGCTGTAGGTGTCTGGTTAGGTACATCCCAAAAGGTGCATTGTACGCAATTATAGGCCTGATGATGGATGAGTACAGAGGCACAATGACCTCCCCTGCCATACATGTGAATCAGTCATGATTAGCTGGGCTATATAACATGTCTGTCAATCCACGGTGGCCATGTGGTAGACAAATGACAGACCACTACCATGTTTCTTCCCCAGGTCCCCAACTACGTCTTCTGTACTCAATGGCCTAACACCTATGTTGTACTGTGCCACCAATGTCGAGGCGTGCCAATCTGCATTGAATACTGATACTCCCTCCCTTGTTCAAGTGTTGTGGCCGACAAGAATGGTAACAGCTATAACGTGGTAGTACTGGTGTGCTCCTGTGAAACCTGAAACAGGTTCATGTTACTGCACAGATATCGATGTCCAGAATGCTAGGTAGGGTTTTGGGTGCGTGCATCCTTGGGTCTAGACGTCCAGTGTTGAGTAGCATCACTCTTACTTCCTCATCCTTTGTGATACAAATGGATGTGGGTTTGCTTATGAGCCTTGCCTAATACAGGCACTATGGGTGTAGCAGGAGGCTCCGCCAAATGTCAATAGGACTGTGGTGACAGGTGCAAGCTGTCCCTAGCAAAGCATACCACCCCAAGATGGCAGGCATTGGCACACCTGTGAATGACACCAGTATGTCAGTCAATTGTTGGAAGGGATCATCGTGCCTTGATATTGTGGCATTGTTCTAGGTGAGGGTAGGATGCTACTCAAGGTCAGGGTCAAACTGTCTCAGGCTACGTGCTCAGAGAGCTCTGTAATGTCTCATGTCATGTAGTCCAGGGAGGAATGTGTCAGGCCATTCACAGCAGCATGGACATTGACTGAGTCATACCTGTACCTGCCTTGGGGTTACCTGACTGTTTGTGTTATGTGGCAGTTCATAGTGCCTGACAGGCTGCACACCGTGACCCTCACCTCGTTAAGCCTGGTGAACATGATGTGAGTGTGCCTGATGATAGAGGCACCTAGTACAGGTGTATGAGGTGTGTTGTTAACTGTTAATGGCTGTGAGTGTTCAGCACATTGGCTTTGTGTGACATGTGTTGCACATGTTCGCTTATGTGGTAGTGGTTGCCTGGATGTCTGCTTAGGAGGTCTCTGCTGCATAGGCAGAGCTGTGGTCTGAGCCTACAAGTATGATCATGTGTGATCATGTGTTAGGTCCGCTGTTGTGGTAGGTCTACATGAGACTGGAAGTGTAGTGAGTGATCCCCTTTGCCACGTGACTGGTTATGGCGGTATTGACTAGACAGAGCCTAGCCTCCAGTCTGGTATATGGTTGCATCACTCACATGAGTTTGAATTTGTTGTTAGGAGGAGGTGGTTGTCTGTGTACATGCATCTGTTCTAACATTGTCTCTGGAGTACCACACTCACCAGCTGGACTGAGGAGGGAACTGACAACTGACCTCTGGACATGCTAGAATACTATTGTGAACTCTGTAATCACTAATGATTGAAAGCAAGGTCCAGTGGGGAGTGAGGGTGTACTGACATTACCTACAACTGCTGACTGATATAAAAGCGTCAGTGAGCAAATGCCAGGTAACCTAAGTGCAATGTGTCACAATGAAGTAAATGCAACAATGACAAGCAGTCACTTGCTGTCATGTGTAACATGGAAGTACGTACAGTAAGCAATGCAGATAACAGTAGTGAGTCACAGATGTGTTGCAAAGATGTGTACTATGTGGATGTAGCATACCAGTAAAATAACAAGCTAACAGATAACAAGCATATAAACAAAGGTAGATGCAGGAGGCCTGGATGTAGTATTTGCTACAACAAACAAGGTGTAGCAATGTCAGTAAGATACAGCTCAGATATGCAGGCACTATAAACCTGAAACCAGATGTCCCCAGCTATGAATGGCAGAGTACAGCCTATTGTCACACATGGGTGCAGACCACAAACCTCGTTAATGTTAAATAACTGGCCTGAAGGCCAACTGCCCATACCAGAAGTAATACACTTGTACACTGGGCCCACAATCAGCAGTTCCCAACTTCAATGGATGAAAGATATGTGTCCTGCCACCACAGTGCTTGCCACCAACCTCCCTAATGTAAAACAACTGGTCTGAAGGCCAAGTACTTAGTACAAATGACATAGAATGATAGCTACACTGTAATCAGGTTTTAACCAATCAGTAATAAGTAGAAGTTAACACTACCTGTATAGAATGTGTACCATGTATTGTTGAGATACTATGCTGATAACCTGTTTGTGTACCTTTCCAGATAGACATGGCACCTAAACGGAATCCTGCCTACTCTGCTGCAGAGGATGACGTGATCCACCAGAGCCTGGTGCGTGACTATGCCATCCTGTTCTCACGCACCACCCAGAATCAGCAGGAGAGGTCTGCACTGTGGCAAAACCTTGTTAGCAGGATAAATGATGTTGGCATGCATGATAGGACATATGAGCAGGTGAGACATCACTGCAGTGATTTGATAAGAAATGTCCGCCAGCGTGCTGCAGATATCCGCAGGCAACAGGCTGCCACAGGTGGGGTGGCCACACATCCCCCTCACCAGACAGGAGGGGCTACTGCTAAGTGTTGTGGATCCAGCCCCAGAACAACAGCAACCATCATGCATCCTGATGGAGGTTGGATCCACACAGCAGCAAGACAGCGGCGTGCAGGTAAGATGCCATATTCATTTATTGTTATTACTTTTACATTTGTTGACCCAGATAGTCTAGCTGGATATAAGTTCATTTTCAGTAGAGGCCTGTGGAGAAAAGCTCCACACATAACGTAATAAAGGCAGACAGACAAGTTGTCATTACAGACAGCCAACATAATAGAATTGTACACCAGCCTGTTAATTAAATCAACATACATGTAAGGAAGTCAAACAGTTTAGAGTCATACACAATGTACCGTTGGTTTCAAAGCAATCCTACCTAAAGCATAATGGTTATGCAATAAGGCAAAAGCCATATACATAATAGTTAGGGCTCAGAAGGGTAGAGAAGTAGAAGGAGTATGACAGATACAATGATATGGAAGAGGCAGGAGTCAAGAAGGGAAGTGAGGAAAAGAAGGAAGACAGTCAAGAGGAGGTGGGAGGGATGGGAGAAGTAGGTCAGAGCATAGAAGGACATCAAGGTGAAAGAAACAGGGTAGAAGCTAGTTTCTATGCACAATGATGGGTTAAAGGTGAAGAGAGGGTAGGGAGAGGGACGTTAGCCTGGACTCCAAGAAGAACAAAGCCAGTGGGTTTGGAAGTACAGTTTGAGTTGACGTTTGAAGAGAGGTAAGGGTGAGATTAGAGTTAACTCCTGGTATGTACATATGACTGTTCTGTACGCTGTTACTTCATGCACGCATAAGGTGTGCATGTGGTATGTATCTGTCATCATGATATATATACAGACATGATGTGCAGCTGATGTGTATAAGGGAACTAGTGTACTACTGTACTGTATCATGTGCAAAATGAATGGCACACATGTGCCCACTGACATTACTCTCTTCACACTTCCAGGTCCCTCCCATGTAGCAATGAGGCAGGCCATACATGCTGGTGAGTCTTTTAAAATTATCTGTAAAACAATTTATAAAACTAGGAAGAGTAGTGTAACTCTGTAGTAGACATGCTGGTGACTGTGTTCACAATAACTGTAATTGACAGGTAGTAAATTGAGTAGTGTAACACGGTACTGATGTGTGTGTTTACTGTGGGTGTGCATGTGTGCAAGTGTGCCTGTGCCCAAGTGTGCATGTGTGTTAGTGTCCATGAGTGCATGTGTCCATTTCTGAATGTGTGCATTAGTATTGAAGTGCATCTCTTTGAAATATGTATTGAGACTGTAATCTGTGTTCCATGTTTTCCTCCCGTAGGTTCTGGTGCTGCTCTGGTGACCTGCAGCAGGGAACCTGAATCTTGTGCCCCAGGTACTGATGATGATGAAATGTCTGTAATGGTGCAGGAAGGTGTATCTGGGTCCGCCATTGGTCAGCCAATTGACAGTACACAGCTTTCAACCCCGTCAACGCGCACAGTCATCCTGCCGTTACATCCTTTGTCACCATTGTCCCTAGGTGATGGACAGTCAGCAGTGGGCATAGATCAGGGTAATGTGGTACCTGTGGTACATGCATCCTCACAAGGCAGCCATGTGCAGAGGCCTCCAATGGTACCACGCAGACAGTCGCCCATGGGTTCTCGTGGGGGCATCCGTGGCCGTACTGCCTCTGGCCGACGTGCCCAAGGAGGTATGTCAACCTCCACTATGTTTAGAACTGTCATGCAGGCACAGGCACGTATGGAAAGGTACACCAGACAGGGTCTGAGGGAGCTGAGAGCATGTCGCATAGCCATGACAGACGGCATGCATGATGTTGCGAATGCTATCCGTAACTTCACAGATGTCGTTGACAGACGTTGTGGGGGCATAGAACAGCTGCTCCACAACCAGATGTCCATGGGCCAGGGCGATGGTGTGCGTTTGCGACGTCGATGTGGCTGTATGCCAGCAAGAGCACCAGCTGGCAGTGGCCGCGGACGACAACAGGCCCACTCGCGCGCCTCAAGTGCCAGCACCAGCCCCAGCAATGCTGGGTCTGTGCTGTCATCCAGACGCCCCAGGAGACCACGTGCACGTGGCTCTGGACAGTCCCAACAGGGAACTGTGTCCAGTCAACACACCCCTGCTTCCAATGACAGTACCCAGTCTGGGTTAGTACCGGATACGGCCCGTAGCACCCCTGCCAGGCACAGGTACCGTGTCCGTGCCCACAGACACTGATCTGGATGACCTGACAGGTGCAGTCTGTGGCTGTCCACAAAACCCTGTACATGGCAGCCATTATGTGGGACTGTGTGCGTGCTTACACACATGCAGAAACCTGGAAACCTAACACCTAGGGCAAACACATACACACACACACTGCACCAACAACGGTCCACCCTGTACTGCTGCCCTCACAAACACACATACACACACATGTCAATTGGTGTTACCAGTGGCCGGCTTGGGCATACCTAACCCACACCCTGTGCATATGATGACACTGTGCCACCTCCTGCATACCACAACATCGGTGCAGGTAAAGGTAAACACGTTGCTGATGCACAGGGTGTGTATAAGTAGTAACATGTTGGTAACTGTTGACTGTTGCAGTATAAATGTGTGTATATCCCAGCAGTCCTGCTGCAGTAACTGTATGAATGTCCTTAATTGTTATCTGCACCCATACTACTTAACAAAGTGTACCAGCTGCACACCATCACATGCTAACATTGACTATGGCAATGCGCATATTGTGCTGTTATGTAGATTCAGCTACATGTATCTGTTCTGTCACACATGCATCTATACACACCCTGCTACCCACACAGATGCACACACTCACCTGCCATTCCCATTATTTATCACCCTACATGAGTAGCTGTTGATACATGACAGGTACACATTTCAGAAGTGCACTATGTTGTTTACTACTGGCATCCCCTTCTCTACCTGTACTCACAGGGTTCAGGCAACCTCATCAGTTGGAAGATGTAATGTGCATCAGGTACTGTAGTACCCTGATTGCCACAGCAAACATGTTTCCCATACGGAAATGCACACACAGACACATCCCACATCCACACACTTGCCACATTCAGGCTTCAGAACACTATCTAGGTATATTCGGTACATGTGTGTTACAGTAGCATGTAACACTATACTGAGTACTGGCAGTTACTTGTCTGTTGTCATGTTGTCTGTATAGAATAAAAGAATTGTTTGATTATCCTACTCCGCTTTGTGGACATTACTTGAAGAAGTGTTACCTTACATGTGTTATCAGTACCACCACCTTCTGTTTTGTAGTTTTGTTTGTATAGGGTGCTATCAACATCACTGCTTGTTAAGGGTAATGACCACCCTGCAGTGCATAGCCCCATGTGGCAAAAGCCACATCCCACCCCATCATTGTGCACACACACTAACCCCACCAACAGTAAAACACATACTTTCCATTTGCAAGATTCAAACCCATACCTAACTGTGCAATGACAGTAGAAACAGACACATTAGCAGAGTGTGCTATTTGCAGTAGTTGGAAAAATCCTTACTAATGCTGTACTTAGAGGGTGCTGACATCATCTGTGTGTAGGAGGAGGGATGTGCACCCTGTAGTGTGTTCTCCCAGTTGGCAAAAGGAAGTTAACCCTCCCAGCATAGTGCACACACATAAACCACACTCATACTAACACACATACATTCCCTTTGCAGGATTCAAACCCCTACCTAGCTACGTTAAGACACTACAGACGGACGCATTAGTACAGCGAGCTATTCGCATTACTGGGGGATTTCTTTTCCCCTGATATACTTATAGGGTGCTGACATCATCAGAGTCTAGAAAGTTGTGGTGTGTTTTCCCAGTTGCCAAAAGGGATGTTTCTTTCATACACACTTACCCCCCCTTCACACACACTTGCCACCTGCTGGATTCAAACCCCTGTCTAGCTATGTTATGACACTACAGACGGACGCATTAGCACAGCGCGCTATTCGCATTACTGGGGAATTTTCTTTCCCCTGATATACTTATAGGGTGCTGACATCATCAGAGTTTAGAAAGTGGAATGATCATCCTGTGGTGTGTTTTCCCAGTTGCCAAAAGGGATGTTTCTTGCATACACACTTACACACACACTTACCCCCCTACACACACACTTACCCCCCTTCACACACACTTGCCACCTGCTGGATTCAAACCCCTACCTAACTATGTTGTGACACTAGAGACGGACGCATTAGCACGGCGCGCTATTCGGATTACTGAGAGAATCCTTTTCTCCAATATACTTATAGGGTGCTGACATCATCAGAGTCTAGAAAGTGGAATGATCATCCTGTGGTGTGTTTTCCCAGTTGCCAAAAGGGATGTTTTTTTCATACACACTTACACCCCTTCACACCTGCTGGATTCAAACCCCTACCGAACTATGTTATGACACTAGAGACGGACGCAGTAGCGCGGCGCGCTATTTGGATTACTGAGAGAATCCTTTTCTCCAATATACTTATAGGGTGCTTACATGATCAGTGTCTAGAAAGGGGGATGAGCATCCTCTCGTGTGTTTTCACATTTGCTAGGGGTAACATTTGGACCAAGTGTGTGAGCATGCCCAGTTCAGCCTTCCCGTGGCATGTTGTGTGAAAGATGTCTCATTTATCTAAGTGTGTGAGCATGCCCAGTGTGGGCTTTACATATGTTGAACTCTGCAGCCCATCACATTTGTGGATGAGTGTGACCTTCAACAAATACCTGAAGTTTATGGTTGTGTGTTCTGTGCCATGTTGTGTAGTTACTGTCCAAATGCTTTTTGTGTGAACAAAACAGGGAGTATACTGTGCCTGCAGGTTTTGCATGGGATACTTTGCACACAATTGTCAACATCCGTTCATACTGACCTAACACTGTAGCACTGTCTAGTGTAGTGTTTCAGTACTTTCACTGTGGTGGTCAGTATCCAGGCCTTTAGTCCTATCACTGCTTTACATTTCCATAGTGTGCACAACAGCCTGGTTAGGGTCCAGTTGTGCACATCTGCACAAAGGCAGTGCCTCTACAGACCCTGTTAATTGCTGCCCCATAAGCTTAACAAGTGTAGTCTGCAAATCTATGGAGAGGATCATAATTGAGCTCATAAACAAAGATATAGGGGACATGCAGACATTGTACCCATCCCATTTTGGCTTGGTCAGGGGCAGATCATGCCTTTTGTACTGGGTTGACATCTTCAAATTGGTCACTTAGGCCATTGTTGGGGAAAGGCAGTCCATACAGCCTACCTTGGCCTTGCAAACACTTTCAACACAATACCCCACTCAGGTATTGTGGAAAACCCTAACAACTGAAATGTAAACCCATATGTCACAAGATGGGTTGCAAACTGGCTTAAGGACGGGACCCACAGGGTTAGAGTTGCTGGCACTATGTTAGACTCCAGGCTGGTCACAGGTGGTGTCACACAGGGCTCAGTCCTTGGCCCCATTGTTTGTCATGTACTTCCCAGAAGTACAGGCCAACATGGGAGGACTTTGGATGACAATGTTAGCAGATGACTGCACACTGGGCACCATAGTGGACAGTGCATCACACACAGATATCCTTCAGAAGGGACTCACAGTAACTGATAGCTGGTGCCAGGGCCATGGCCTGAAGTCAGAGTGCACAACATGTGTAGACATACCCTTCAGGAAAAGCAAGGTGACCCCAAGCTACCATATAGGTGGCAATCCTCTAAGCACAGAGGAGGTTATCATGGACCTGGGGACCCAGGTTAACAGTCGCCATTCTTCTGAGACTCACATTGCTAAAGTGGCTAGGAAGACCTTCTACATTGCCCACCTGATCAGGCTGGGATTCACATCCAGATCTAGTGGGTCATTGTTCCCCTGTACTCTTCACTTATCAGACCGGTGATCGAGTCGAATGCCCTATTCTGGCTGTATCTCACACAACATCTGCAGCAATTGGAGACACCCTGACTGTCCCTCACCTAAAGGATCAAGGAACCCCAACAGCTGTCATATGCTGCCAGATTGACGACACTCACACTCTATTCACTCACATACCGTCTGCTTAGAGGTGACATGTGCCTGACATGCGAGGCCATGTCCAAACAGAGATTAATGGGCATGCTCCACCTCAGACTCAGAAGATCCACCTGAACCACTAGTGCAGGTGACTTACACCTTAGCAGGGATGTATGTTGGACATGTTGGAGGGATGGAGTTATCACTCGGAGACTCCTATGCTGTGGAATACAATCCTGGTCCATTTGAGGCAGAGCACCTTGCTGGCTGTGTTCAAGAGGTATCTTGACCTAATGCTAGTCGGAGAATGTGTTTGTCCATCAACACATTGTAAGCGTAGTTCGACATGTCATATGTCTTGTTTAGTATACTGTGCCTCTGTCTACCTGTGACATAACATTGATACCCAGGGTAAACCTCCCATTTCCCATCCACTCATTAGGATTCCTGTTGAGGGGACTCAACCAGTGTCTCTATGGACAACCTGTACTGGTAGTTTACTCATGTGTGGGGTGGCTTCTGTGTTTTGGATAATGCAGTACAGCCTGTCCTATATATGTCAGTGCTGGGGTTCAGGTCCCTCATGTGCATAGCTCCCTGCCATTCAGATTGTACAAGGTGCAGCATGTGCATTGATTCCAGCTTGGACATGGCTTTCTACATCAGGCACAGCTTGCATCTGGGTGGACAGCATGGCAGTGTGTGGAGCTGCACTCTGTTTAATCAGACTACACATTACATGTGTTCCAGCTCTGTCATACTCCTGGTGAGGTACTATTGTGGACTTTACAGGTGCTGGATGTGTGTGCATGAGGTACACCCCACAGGGGCTGTTGTGGTCATTTCTAATGCTGATGAAAGATAACTGCAGAACCAGAATGACCTCCCCTTAGCTAGATGTCAGACAGCATGGACCATACAATCACAACTGGAAACAGGACCCTCTCCACAAAGGGAAAGTGTCCTGTCTGGTGGACCCCAGCCATAAACAAACTGTATGACAGATGAGGGTTACTAATGCAAGACAGAGCTACATCTCCAAAAGGGAAGACAGCTGTGATCAGCACTAGTAGAAAGCTACATTATCTCATAGAGACATGCAAGGTCAACTTGGGGACATAAATCACCAAAGACAATGAAGGTAACCACACTGCTTTCTTCAGTTATGTCAGACACCTGGTTGTGAACCCTCGGATATGCTCAGAGTTGGTACACAACAACATATATTCCAGTGACCTGACAGATATTGGCAACATTCCGGACAGCTTCAGTGCGATTTACCCCTCCCTCACCCCCAAAACAAGATAGTTATCACTGCTGTATGTAACCTCACTGTCATCTTGGATGTCCATGTGAGAGCCACACTCAGCAAAGACAAGTACACAGCATCCATGGGACCTGCTGGTATCTCCAGTTGCATGCTATGTGAACTCCAGAAGGGGCTGGACCCATATATACAACTGCTATTTAACCTTAGTCTTGCTACAGGATATGTACCTGAACACTGGCATACGGCAACAGTGGTCCCACTCCACAAGGGGATGCCTCCACAGACCATGGCAACTACCACCACACAGGCTTAACCAGCCTTGTCTGCAAAGATATGGGAGGAGTCATGGAGCTCTTACACAGACACATTACTGACCTACGGACCCTTGTTCCCACCTAGTTCAGCTTTGTACAGGGCAGATCCTGCCTTTTGCACCTTTGCACCCGAAAAGTACCTACCATGAAGATCAGGGTTCTTCAACACATGTCATATGCTTCCAGAATAGAGGAAGTCCAGCTTTGTTCAGTGTCATACCGCATACTTACAGGTGACCTATGCCTGACATACAAGACCATGTCCAATCAGGATTTGGTGGACATACTCCACTGCAAGCAATCCAAATCCACCAGAGCCATGAGAGCTGAGTATTTGAACCTCAGCACATACATGTATAGGACATGCTGGAGGGACAGAGTCATAACTCAGAGGCATCTCACACTCTAGCAGAGTATCCCAGTTCATGTTTGACAGAGTCCCTCACTGACTCTCTTCAGGAGACATCTGGGCAACTGCATATGAGACAGAGGCACAGACTAGACAGAGACACAGTCATGTTATTCAATTACGTAAGGGGTCATAATGTGTCACTACTAAGTCAGAGGCACAATATTCAGAATCTATTCTGTACACTTATTACCACTATAAGGGGTGGCAATAGCCACATCACTATGGCTAGGCTTATACATGCACTAGGGCAGATAGCCTAGTAGTACACTATGACACTATGAAACACCGGTGTATGTGTAGCTATTGTCAATCAAACAGTATGATGTGGCTTAGGGGGCTTGATATCTCCCTGTATTCCAACATTGTTTTGTCTATTCCTTCTAGCATGTCTAGGGATCAGTTGCTAGTGTCCTCTCCTGCTCAGCTGGTGAACCTGGGAATATTGAGGCACTGTTACAGTTGCCTCATGTACACTGACAACCCTCTCCTTCTGCCATAAAACACACATACATGTGAGAGATGCAACTATATAGCCAAAGTGGAGGCTGAGCTCTCTCAACATAGGACTAGCAAGACCAGAGAGAGGGTGAAGGTAACCACACACACATCTTTAATCCAGTCTCACATGGCACTGTCACAACTTAAGATCATACACATAGACACACAGAGACACTCTCGGAGGCTCTGATCAGAAGTCTACCAGAATGGCGGTGGCCACCACAGCAGACACTCACACAACTGCCTCCACAGGGCACAGCACATGCAACACATTGACCACAGAGTTGGTGTGCCAAACAGTCACAGCCCTTAAGGCCAAACACAATGCCGGACACACTTGTCATAGGTGACTCCATAGTCAGACACACTGATGTCCCACTCACCAGATCAGGTACAGAGGAGGTCACAGTAAGCTGCCTATCGGGCACTGGAATCCACCACATAATGCAAGCACTCAGGTCACTAAACTGCAAGTACAGGTCTGACCCAGTCATAATCCATGCTGGTGTGAACGACCTGAGATGTACCTCCCTGGACTACATGGAAAGAGACATAGAGGATCCCTCTGATTATGTAGGCCAGGCAGGTATGACCCTGACCTTCGGCAGTATCCTACCTTCACCAAGTATGATGCCACATAAACAGAGACAAGATGATCAGCTGTAGTATTTTGCTTAGACTATGGTGTCATTCTAAGGGGTCCAATGTCTGTCTGCCTGGGATGACATGCTGGACAGGCCACGGTGATTTGCAAGGGACGGCTTGCACCTGTCACCCTGGGCTTCCGGATTTCAGATGATGCTCTTGCCACCCCAATGTGCCTTTTTATGCAAGACTCAGATTCTACACCTACCACCCTAGAACACAGTAAAGGAAAGACACTAAGGGTAATGCTGCTCAATGCCCAAGGTCTCAACCTCAAGCTGCACACACTCTATGCCCTTCTCAGTATGTAGCACATTGATGTCTGTGCTCTGCCTGAAACCTGGTTCACAGCTTCTGACAGCACCCGGCACTATCGGGTGTTACCTCATATCATGCATTCTGGCACCAGCATCCCGACAACACCAAGAAGGATGGTGGGTGTCCATATTCATCAAGGACACCCTCACCTCATGGTTGGTGGCAACACACGATGCATCAGAGACCATCCAGGTGCCAGTGACCGTAGGCAAGACTGCTCTGCAGTTTGTAGCATGTTACATGCCACCCGCTCAAACTCAGGTACCTCGCACAGCTATCCTGCAAACACTGAAGGGGATAAATGTATCTCAAAACACCATCCTACTGGGTGATTCCAACTATCCACATATAGACTGGGATCACTAATCATGCCACAACACTCTAACACAAAGGTTCCAAGAGTTCATACACTGAAATGCCATGGAACAACTGGTCCCAATCCCCAAGTGGAGGCAACATACTAGAACACATCATCACGAACATGGGGTCACACTGTTCAACACCAGACATATACCCATCATTGGTGAGATCAGATCATGGACTATTCTCAGTGGGAGTCCACATCCCACCCACACCCCAGATGGGAAATGAAACGGTGAAGACCTTCTCAAATGCCGACTTCACATTTCTGAGGACTGGTGTGGTCTCTTTCAAGGCCCCCAGGCCAGCAGACACCATTACCCAAGCCACTGTATCACTTAGAAATGCCTTCTACCAGCACCTCCAGGACTGCATGGTTCAGGCAATCCCAAATAATAATGACTCTTTGTACCACAGGCAAGCATCCAGTCTGGTGGACCCTAGCCATAAACAAGCTGTACAACACAAGGAAGGAGCTACTACAAGATAGAGCGTAATCCGTGGGGGAAGGCACCCTGCTCATTGTGAGTAAAACACTGGGTTCCCCCATACAATCATCCGAGGCATGTTTTGAGAGTAAACCCACTCAGGACTCCAGGGAAAATCATGAGGCCTTTTTTACCTATGTTTGAAACCTGGGAGGAAACTCCCAGATATGCTCAGACTTAGTTCAGAATAATGTTGATATCACTGCACCTACAGACATTGGCAACATACTGACTGACAGCTTCAGTGCAGCTTTCTCCCCTCCCCAACTGGGGGTATGTACACCAGAGGATTGTAGCCCCCCAAACATCTCCACTACTGGGGTGGGAACTGCTCAATCCAAGGCAGAAAACACTTTATCCATGGGACCAGATGGTGTCCCCAGTTGTGTGCTCCATGAACTCAATGAGTAATTACACCCGCAGTTAGGGCAGCTGTTTAATCTTAGCCTCACCTCAGGATATGTTCCCAAGGAGTGGCATACAGCAATGGTGGACCCACTTCACAAAGGAGGTGCCTCCACCAACCCCAGAAACTACCATCCCATCAGCTTGACAAGCCTGTTCTGCTAAGCTATGGAGAGGATCATAATGGGAATTCTAAATGAAGACATAGGGGACTTGCAAACATTGGATCCAATCCAGTTTGGCTTTGTCAAGGGCAGATCATGCCTTTTAAACTTGGTTGACTTTTTCAAAACACTCACCCAGGCCATTGACGTGGGCAAGGCAGTCCACACAGCCTACCTTGACCTGGCAAAGGCTTTCGACACAATACCCCACTCAGGTATCATTGAAAACATCACCAGCTTAATTGTGAACCCATACATCACAGCATGGGTTGCAAATTGGCTAAGTGACGGAACACACAGGGTCAAAGTTGCTGGTGCCAGTTCACACTCCAGAGCTGTCACAAGTGGTGTCCCACAGGGCTCAGTCCTGGGCCCACATTTGTTCAGTATCTACTTTTCAGAAGTACGAGCAAACACAGGAGGATTATGGCTGACAAAGTTTGAAGATGACTGCAAACTGGGAAGCATAGCTGGAAACCCATCTGACACAGACATCCTTCAGAAGGGTCTCATAGACACAGATAACTGGTGCCACGACCATGACCTTACATTAAACACTAAACAATGCATAGCCATACCCTTCAGGAAGAACAAGGTTACCACTACTTCCCATCTAGGTGGCAATCCTCTAAGCACAACGTAGGTTATCAGGGACCTGGGCACCCAGGTTGACAGTGACCTTTTGCTTGACACTCACATTGCCAGGGTAGTTTGGAAGGCCTTCTACATTGGCCACCTCATCATGCAGTGATTCACATCTAGATCAAGGGAGGTCATCGTTCCCCTGTACTCATCACACCAATGATTGCATACACTGCCCCATTCAGATTGGATGGGCCCACAAATTCCACGACAGGAGGTGAAAGGGTCTCAAACATATTTCTTATGCTGCCCGACTGAAGGAATTCCAGCTGTATTCAGTCACTTACTGACTGCTCAGAGGTGATCTGTGCCTGACATACAAGGCTATGTCCAACCCAGACTTTATGAACATGCTTCACCTCAAGACCTCTACATCCATCAGAACTACAAGGGCAGGAGACCTAAACCTCAACACAGATATTAATAGGATGTGCTGGAGGGACAGATTCATCACCCAGAGAGTCCATATGCTGTGGAACAACATCCTGGTACATGTGGGGCTGAGCACCTCACTGGCTTTGTTCAAGTGAGATCTTGACCAATGGATGGGAGATTGCAGGTATACCCCAGGGATAACCTCAGTATCACTGCTTGACGAGGCACAGCAAAATAATGGGCATATCCATCAACTTGCAGGGGTGGCAGACGCCACAAAACTCTGGCCTAGGCTTATTAATGCCCTAGGGCAGATAGCCTAGTATGAACCTATGGACATAGGCCTGGGGCAGTTCCTGCTATTAGGACAGTGGTCTGCAGCAGGCTATATAGTAGTAGTCGGTTTTAGCCATTGTTTTTTGACCACGGCTATTCCATGTTGCTTCTTGTTGTGGTACAAACATGGGTGTGTGGTTATCCATGCTATTTATTGCTAGACACCCTCATTTTGTATCTTGTTCCATGTTTTTGCACATGTACATCACTGTATGACGTGCAGCTGTTTCCACAGGGTCATATGCGTGGATATGGATGTTAGTTGGGGTCCTCAGGTGTGCATATTGTACATGATATTACATTACTTAACACATGGCATTCATGCCTCAGGTGGTGCTGCAGGGCCACCTCTGTCGGATACACATACTACACTCCCTGTACATTTGGAAGCAGGTTGTGTCATGTTAGGCATCCCTGTTACTGTATGAGTGAGTCAGAGCGGTATCAGTCCCAGTGTTCCTACTGACCAAGCGTATGTGCTATCGTTGCCTCTTTGCCAAGGCCAGGGCATACTGGGCACGCCTCCTTCTGCCTACTGGGACAAGGTCAGGTTGTTCCTCCTCCGAGTCACCCCTGCCTGTGGTGGCCTTGGCAATGGTGGGGGGATGTTTGGCCCAGCCCTGTGCTGGTCCTGCTGCAGCTGTTTCCACAGGATCATATTATGTAGCATAGCACATATCATGATCATTTGGGTACATGTAGTTGGTGTGTACTGCAAAGCTCCACCAGATGTGTCCAGACACCGGAACCGTGACTTGAGCAGCCCAAACACACGCTCTATGATATTACGTGTTTGTGCGTGTGCCTCATTATGGCGTTCCTGTTCAGGTGTGTGTGCATTTCTGATGGGTGTCATCAGCCACGGCTCAAGTGCATAACCTGCATCCCCCACTAGGTGTCCATGTGGGAAGTCCCCACTGGCAAATGATTGGTACAGCTGCGTCAGATGCCAGATGTGGGAATCATGGTAGCTCCCAGGGCAGCCAGCACACACATTCATTATTATGCCCTGGGCATCACACACAACCTGGCAGTTGATGGAGGGGTATCCCTTGCGGTTAATGTAGACTCTACCCCGCTCACCGGCTGGTGCTTTGATGCGTATGTGCATGCAGTCTATTGCACCCAGCACCTCAGGGTATCCCGCTATTTGCTGGAAGAGACGCATATTGCTGGCCACAACTTTACGGTCATTAGGGACATATATATGATCACTGACATGTGGTGACATGGCATCCAGGAACTGGTGCAGTACCCTGGAGGCTGATGCCTGTGATATCCCCATCATATCACCAGTTGGTCTCTGGAAGGTACCTGTTGCTAGTATTCTTAGGCCAACACATACCTTGGTTTCCACTGGGATGGGTTCCCCTCTGTTGGTTCTGTGTGTGAGGTGTGGCCTGCACAGCTCAACAATCTGCTGCAGGAGCTCTCTGTCCACTCTATAGCGCCCTACTATCTCCAGCTCATGTAACCCATGGTAGGTGACCCTGGGCCTGTATACTCTTCTCCTTCTCCTCACTCTGGGTTGTCTGTCAGCATCTACATTGTCACCACCCTCAGCAATTCGCCTATGCCTGATTATAATAGCCATGGCAGCCCCTAGCATTTCTGCTCTGAGTTCAGCTTTATTTCAGTTTTCAATTCTGATAGCTTAGCTTCTGGCAGTATCTCTTGTGAGAAACAGCCTTCACTGCTCTTTGTTGTGTTTTAAGTGCTGGGCTGGGCTTCTAGTCTGCCTGTGTAATTGCCTGCTTGTAATTGTTTCCACCAATTAACTCCAGCAGTATTCCCTGGCAGTTTCCCTGTATTTTGGTTGTTTCCTGTTTCCTCTCTGTTTCCTGAGGGGGAGCAATGTGCACACCAGCTTAAACACGCTCACAGTCACTTAAACGCGCGCACACATCCCTACACAGTGTTACACGCGCGCACACATCCTTACACGGTGTTAGCTAGGCTGATTCATGCTAAAACGCGCGCACACTGCCTTACACATGTGCAGCGCAAACCGTTGTAAACAGTTTGCAACACGCTCCCACATGTTGAACCTGCCTTACACGCGCGCACACGCGCGCATGCACGTATATCAAGAAACATGGAGTGTAGGGATAGCGTATACCCTCAATTTCTTGACTTTCCTAGTGTTCTGTTGGGACACACCTCCCCCCCTGATGTCTGTCTGTCATCTGTTACCTTACATTGCCCTCCAATCTGGGACATTTCTTTCTATCCTTCCCCTCCGTGATGTCACCTACCTCTTACTCTGTTCCTCCCCCTTCTCTAACTCTTACACTACTCAGAAAGTGCTCATTACCTATGTGGCAGTGTGATTCAGTATTGTAACCCTCATTTACATAGGATTGCCTAGTAATGCTTAGTTACATATCTTACACGGAGCTTTTCTTCCTTGACAACCACTAAACGGAGGCCATATTGTTTTTAGTCTGCAAGTCCCTCCATTGACATTCCATGTAATACATAAATCCCACAATTGTGGGCTTATAAGCTTCGGTTTTCAGTTTTAGGTAGCGCACCCGTTTGCTGGTGTGCGCTGCAGTTAAACACAATAATCCCGTGAAAAAAAAAGTTAAATAACTTATTTTTGCAACACTTTTTCATGCCAATGGCCACATATTTGGATATTGGCATGCTTAATGACACATATGCACCCTTTATTTGGAGCTGACATAGCTCCGTTTTTGATTTTGCAGAAATGTACTCAGTTGTCAGCTGAGTACATTTCTGCAGCTAACACGTCCGTTACACGGACTGGTTTCTGCTTCGTGGATCGCTCAAATACCTCATTTGCATATCTTGGAGCTGCAAATGAGGTATTGAGCATTTCCACGCCCAGTCCGTGTAAGAGACGTGTTAGCTGTCTCTTACACGGAGATTTGGGCTGTTCCTGAATCGGGAGGCTTACACGGAGGCTTACACTACTCTTGAACTCCGTGTAAGCCTTCCTGAATCTGGCCCATTGATTGACACTTTGCAAATGGATCTAACCTCCTCTTGAAACAAGTACTTCTTAAATTAAATGTAACTATTTCTGTACAACTTATTATCACTCAATTTACACATCAGGCTGAATGTAAATTTATATATAGTCAATTATTATCTAATTTGATTGTAAATTGTAATAAGTATTCATTTATTGTTTGTTTCATATTCAAAATAAAAATTATCTGAGTAAAAAAGAAAACAAATATGAACACACATACATAGTTGCATCCATGCTGATCACAAAAATGTGTGTGTGTGTGTGTGTGTGTGTGTGTGTGTGTGTGTGTGTGTGTGTGTGTGTGTGTGTGTGTGTGTGTGTGAGTGTGTGCGCGCACGTGTGTGTGTGTGTGTGTGTGTGTGTGTGTAACTGAAAGTGTAATGCACACAACATATTGAGCAACAGGTGCTTGTATTTATTTATTTATTTATTTGTCTTTTGTTAACTGGGTTAGTCCACAGGGTCGGGTGCCCATTTTCAGTGGAGACCCGAGGAGAAAAGCTCTAAAAATACATGATAAAAGTAAAAGATAAAACATACATGATAAAAAGTACATGATAAAAAAGCATACATGAGTAAAAAATACATGATGAAACAATGAAGGAGAAAAGCTCCAGAAATACATGATATAAATGCATGATAGAAATAAGATGAAATATATGCAGCTTTAATAACAATAACAGTTATATTGCTAGTCAAAAACAAACAACTGTATGAAACAAAATAAAAATATGTGAGTACAATGATAATACTTTGAGCAAATAAATCAATAAAATAGAGGCATTGCAAGTGTTGTGTAGAGAAGAATGAAGAGAAATAGAAGAAAAGGGAGTACCAAAGAATAGAATGAGTGATTAGTATGAGTATATAGAGTGGAAGGGGTGGTAGTATAGTTAGATATGAGTGGAAAGAAGTAATGAGGAGAAGAACAGTAGTGGTGGCCAGGGAAAGGAGAAGAAGAAAGGGGGTAAAAGGTGGAAGAACGTTGAGTTTAAATAGTACACAGGGAGGTTGCCATGGCTTCACTGGATTATAAGTATATAAAATGTAGGGAAGGAATAGTTTTGTAATAGGGAGCAGGAGATTAGGTGGGGTGGTGGCAAGTCCATAAAGGAGAGTTGGCCAGGTAGTTTTCCAATTCCTTTTTGAAGAGGGGAGAAGATTGGATAAGTTGTTTGTTAGTTGGGAGTTTGTTCCAGCTTTGAGATATGGAGCATTTATAAAGTAAAATGCCTGTAGTTTTGCTAGCTTTATAGGTGTTAAGTAGTGCTTGATTGGTGCTATGAAAGATCTTTCAGGGTTGTAAAGGGATAGGAGGGTGGACAAGGAGGGACGGTTTGTAGAGGAAAGAATGTGCTATTTGTTGTTGTGAATGAAAGTTGGAGTAGTTGTGGGAACTCGAACCATTGTATTGATTTAGGGCAAGGCAGTGATGGGACTTGTAGGGCAGATTACAGGCAAATCTGGTGATCTGGTTGTAAGTTTGTTCAAGTCTGGTTAAGAGATTTGTTTGGTTGTGTGTGAATGTAGAGGAAATGTAGAGTAGGCAGGGGAGGAGATAGGTTTGGGCAAGTGTAGTCTTAGCAGTGTTGGATAAGAAATTTTTGTGCCTATATAGTAAACCTAGTTTTTGACTGGTCTTTTTGATGGACTGTAGGATGTGATGGTCAAATTTTAGTTGGTCATCAATTGCAATTCCTAGAGGTTTAGTAGAGGAGTCTACATGAATAATGGTGTTGTCTAGAGAAGAGATATGGAAAGAGGTTTTAAAATGGGATGCAGATATTTGGAAGGAAAAGGAGTTTGGTTTCTTTGGGTTCAGGATAAGTTAGTTGTCAGTTAGACAGTGTTCTGTGATGTTAAAGGAAGTCTGAATGAGAGAGTGGAGGTCAGTAGGGTTGTCAGAGAGGGTAATAAAGGCAGAGTCATCAGCGTATTGAATTAGTGATGAAGTGGTGCAGGTAGAGCGAAGGTTGTTAGTGAAAATATTAAAGAGTTGGCAGCAAGTTTAAGAAATTGTGGGGGTAGGTTGTCAAAAGAGGGTGAGCATGGTTTGAGTTTCAATATAAGGGATTTAATGTATGTAGCGGAAACAGGTTTTGGGGAGAAGGCTGATTTGGAGTGGGTAGTTGAGGGGGTTAGGGGTTGTTTTTGGTTGTTGTCTTGGGGGTTCGTTTTCTGATGGACTGTATAAAGTAGTTGTTTAGAAGAGTGATGGTTTCAAGATGAGTATTGGTAGGGAAGGGGTTAGGGGTACTGGGATTACCAGGATGGAGTATACTGTCCATAGTGTGCCAGAATTTGGGGGGATTAGAAAACTGGGTGAGTTGGGCTTCCTGATAGCAATCTGTTTTGTCTTGAAAAATAATTTTTTTAGTAAGGTTTCTGAGTTCTTTATATTTAAGGAGGAAAGAAGGAGATTTTGACTTAGACCATAGCTTCCAGGTGCTATCTCTAAGTTTCATGGTGGAAAGAGTATCTTTAGAGAGCCATGGGGCAGGATTTGATTTGATCCTAATTCTCCTAATGGGAACTAAGGCATCTAGTATGTTTAGAAAAATTCTGTTAAATTCAGGAACAGTATCATTTAGAGGGAGAGTATACAGGTGTGTCCAGTTAATCAGGGAGAGCTGGTTGTTGAAAGTTTCTACATTGAAATTGGACAGGTTATGGTAATTTCTATAGATTTGGGTTTTAGGAGTTTGAGAAGGTGTCTTAGTATTGAAATAGGGAGATGATCACTTACAGAGTCTTGGAAGGTGGTGGGATAGCAATATTGATTGAGGTTGGAGGTTAAGATCCAGTTGAGGATGGAGCTGGAGTTTTTGCGCATGCGAGTGGGAGAGGAAATAAGTTGACTGAAATCGTATAGGTTAATAGTAGTACTGGGGGAGTTGGGAGCGAGCTTATTCCAGTCAATATTAATGTTGCCAAGTATGATTGTCTCATATGGTATATGTTGGGAGATCCAGGATAAGATATTTTCAAGGATTGGAATGTTGTTGCCTGGGGGTATGTAGATGGACACTATGGTTAATTTTTATGTGGATTAAAGTCAGATGGTAGTGGATTTTGCAAAAAGGATGGACATGGCTGTGGTGAATACGTATTTTAACAAGAGGGAGGAGCATAGGGTGACATACAAGAGTGGAGGGAGATGCACACAGGTGGATTATATCCTATGCAGGAGGGCCAGTTTGAAGGAGATTGGAGACTGTAAAGTGGTGACGGGGAAAGTGTAGTTAGGCAGCATAGAATGGTGGTCTGTAGAATGACATTGGTGATCAAGAAGAGGAGGAGGAGTGTGAGGGCAGCACCAAGGATCAAATGGTGGAAATTGAGAAAGGGTGATTGTGAGGTGGAGTTCAGGGAAGAGTTAAGACAGGCACTGGGTGGCAGTGAAGTGATACCAAATAGCTGGGTAACTACAGCAGAGCTAGTAAGGGAGACTGCTAGTAAGGTGCTTGGTGTGACATCTGGACAGAGGAAGGAGGACAAGGAGACCTGGTGGTGGAATGAGGAAGTACAGGATAGTATACGGAGAAAGAGTTTGGCAAAGAAGAAGTGGGATTGTTAGAGAGATGAAGAAAGTAGACAGGAGTATAAGGAGATGAGGTGCATGGTAAAGAGAGAGATGGCAAAGGCTAAGGATAAGGCATATAGAGAGTTGTGTGAAAGGTTGGACACTAAGGAGGGAGAAAAGGACCTGTACCGATTGGCTAGACAGAGGGACTGAGCTAGGAAAGATGTGCAGCAGGTAAGGGTGATAAAGGATAATGAGGGAAACATACTTACAAGTGAGGAGAGTGTGTTAAGCAGATGGAAAGAGTACTTTGAGGGGCTGATGAATCGAGAGAATGAGAGAGAGGGAAGGCTGGATGATGTGGGGATAGTGAATCGGGAAGTGCAATGGATTAGCAAGGCAGAAGTAAGGATAGCTATGAAGAGGATCAAGAATGGAAAGGCTATTGGCTCAGATGACATACCTGTGGAAGCTTGGAGGTGTTTAGGAGAAATGGCAGTGGAATTTTTAACCAGATTGTTTAATGAAATCTTGGAAAATGAGAGGATGCCTGAGGAGTGGAGAAAAAGTGTTTTGGTACCGATTTTTAAGAATAAGGGTGATGTGCAGAGCTGTAGTAACTACAGAGGGATAAAACTGATCAGTCACAGCATGAAATTATGGGAAAGAGTAGTGAAAGCTAGGTTAAGAAGGAAGATGATGATTAGTGATCAGCAGTATGGTTTCATGCCAGGAAAGAGCACTACAGATGTGATGTTTGCTCTGAGAGTGTTGATGGAAAAGTACAGAGAAGGTCAGAAGGAGTTGCATTGTGTATTTGTGGACTTAGAGAAAGCATATGACAGGGTGCCTAGAGAGGAGTTGTGGTATTGTATGAGGAAGTCGGGAGCTGCAGAGAAGTATGTAAGAGTGGTACAGGATATGTACAAGGGTAGTGTGACAGTGGTGAGATCTGCCATGGGAGTGATAGATGCATTTAAGGTGGAGGTGGGATTATATCAAGGATCAGCTCTGAGCCCTTTCTTATTTGCACTGGTGATGGACAGGTTGACAGACGAGATCAGACAGGAGTTCCCATGGACTATGATGTTTGCAGATGACATTGTGATATGTAGTGAGAGTAGGGAACAGGTTGTGGAGACCCTGGAGAGGTGGAGATATGCTTTAGAGAGGAAATGAATGAAGGTCAGCCAGACTAAGATGGAATATATGTGTGTGAATGAAAGGGAGGATAGAGGAATGGTGAGGATGCAGGGAGTAGAGTTGGTGAAGGTGGATTAGTTTAAATACTTGGGATCAACAGTTCAGAGTAATGGCGAGTGTGGAAGAGACGTGAAGAAGAGAGTACAGGCAGGGTGGAGTGGGTGGAGAAGAGTGTCAGGAGTGATTTTTGACAGACGAGTACCAGTAAGAGTGAAAGGGAAGGTCTACAAAAGGGTAGTGAGACCAGCTATGTTATATGGGTTGGAGACAGTGGCATTGGCAAAAAGGCAGGAGTCAGAGCTGGATGTGGCAGAGTTAAAGATGTTAAGATTTGCACTGGGTGTGACGAGGGTAGACAGGATTAGGAATAAGTATATTAGAGGGTCAGCCCAGGTTGGACAGTTTGTAGACAAAGCCAGAGAGGTGAGATTGCGTTGGTTTGGACATGTGCTGAGGAGGGATGCTGGGTATATTGGGAAAAGGATGCTAAGGATGAAGCTGCCAGGTAAGAGGAAAAGAGGAAGGCCTAAGATAAGGTTTATGGATGTTGTTAGAGAGGACATGCAGGTGGTTAGTGTGACAGAGCAAGATGTAGAGGACAGGAAGAAATGGAAACAGGTGATCCACTGTGGTGATCCCTAACCGGGAAAAGCTGAAAGAAGAAGAAGAAAGTGACAGGTAAGAAAGATTAGCTCTGCTGCGGAGAAGTCTGGGAGTGGTAAGGAGAGGGGGGAGAGGTTGAATATAATATGGTGAAATTTCTCCCTTTTTTAGAGAGTCTCTCTTGCTGGAAAATGTTGTACCTGGGAGGTAGAATTTCAGAGTTTATAATATGAGGTTTTAGCCAAGCTTCTGAGAGAGTTACAATGTGGGGGGGGGAGTGGTGGGCAATCCATGCATGAAATTCTGTTATTTTGTTGTGAAGACTTTGTAGGTTTATAGAATAGACTGATATGTATTTAGATGTGGAGGTGAGGGGTTGGCACCTTTTGGATGTGACAGACATGTTAGTGTTTGTGGGAGGGGATGCACAGGGATTGGGGTGGATCTCTCCATTTAGAAAGAGTGTAGTAGGAAGTAGTATACGTTTGGTTAAAAAATAATGGTAGGTGGTAGACTTGAGCATATGTTTGGGAAAGGTGAGTGGAAGGTTGAAATGCTTTAATTTATGAAACTGGATAAAGGAGATATTAAATAGGGAGAGTGAGACCAGGAAGTACAGAGATGACTAGCAGGATGAAACTGTGTGGGTAAGTGTGGGTGATGTAGGAGGGTAAAGTAGGATAGAGTGGGAAGGTAAATGAGGGTGTGGTTAGGTAATCAGATTTGATTAAGAATAGGGAGTGGTGGGAAAGTGTGATTATTGGATAGTGGGAGGATTATGGGTGGGTCTTTTTAATGGAGGTTAAGTATAAATGTAGAGTATGCAGGGATGGGTGGGAATGGGTGTAGGGTAGGTGAGCGAGTGAACCTGAGTGTAGCAAGAGCGAACAGAGTGGGTTTGCATGAGTCTCAGTGAGCTATTCTGTGATAAAAACTCCCATGCTAAGAAAAAAGACTGGAGAGGAGCCAGAGAGCAGGTAATATTGAGCAAATACCCAGAGAACAAAAAGCTGGAATAAAAAAGACTACTAATTGGGTCTAGTAAGTAAGGTTATAAGACTTGATGAAAGACTTACAAATATAGACAATGTTTAAAAATATAAGTTCAAATGAGAGAAAGGCTTTACCTGAAAGTATACAGAGAAAACCAGGCAAAAATAAGAAAAACAACAAGGGCCCCAAGAGTGGGAGAAATAAGACATTAGGAGTGTCTCAGGGATGTAGAAACGGGGGAAATAAAGGGGGTTGCTAGTTAGGGGGTATGGACAACTGCTGTTCCTGGTAGCATGCTCCCTCCCAGTATGACAAAGAAGCCAAGTAATTAAAATTCTTAATAGAACTAAGTAAAACCTGTTATAACATACTTTGTTTCAAAAAGATGGATAGATTTTTTTTAAGAGTAGTTGGGACAATGGTCTTGTAAGAGATTCAGATTCTGTGTAGTAAGCTAGGTTCCAGCAGAAAGATTATATTGGAAAACTAAGGGGAAAAAGAAAAAAAGAATTAAGTGTTATTCCAATAAGGGTGAATTGTTTCAGGTCTGCAACATGCATTCCTGACAGCTTATTGCATATATCTTAAGAATCTGTCTTTTAAAGTATATCTGCACATTGGAACCAAAACAGAAAATGTGAAGTCCACGCTTTGCACACCACTCTCATAACAGGATATGTTACATGCATCTTAGAATGATGATGTCATCATCTATACAGACCACTATGACAAGGAAAAATTATACTTTGGTGATGACACAAATATTAAAGAATGTGTTCTGTAGATAGGAACCTAAGAGTTATGTAGTGATTCAAGTAACACAGCAACCACATTGTGTGTGTATGTATTTGTATGTGTAAGAGTGTGTGTGCAAAATCAGAAGAGCAAGAGTCTGTATCCTACTGTTAGCAATCAAGTCTCATAGAGAACAAACATTTTTACAGTTGTACATTCTTATATAGCCATTTCATAAAGGTCTCACAACATCTTCTTCCAAATATACACTGATGATATAATCTGCTATAAACTGTTCTGCAACAGTGTAAAAGTCAGACATGTGCTGTGGCACTTGAATTAAGTACTGACTTCTGTAGATAGCTAGGTAGGGGTTCTGGTTTCTCTATGGTCAAGTGTTTGTGTTTGTTCAGATAGTTCACATTCTGGAGACCATTTTATAAAAGCATGTGAGACACTCCTACTACTATCTTCTTCTTACCAGACACTGATGATGTCTTCTGCTGTAAAGTGTTGTACAACACTATGACAATTTTAGTCTCACTGCGGTCAACTGCTGTATGTGCTTGTGTTCAATTAGTTCACATTCTAGAGACCATTTTAGAATAACATGTGAGACACACCTGCTACCATTATCTTCTCCCCAGATATTGATGATGTCTTCTGCTATAAAGTGTTGTCTGACATGATGACAGTCAGACTTGTGCTGTGGTACTTGCATTAAGTACTTTGTTTTGAAGATAGCTAGGTATGGGTTCTAATCTCACTGTGATCAACTGGTGGGTGTGTCTGTGCTCAGATAGTTCACATTCTGGAGACCATTTTATAACAGCATGTGAGACACTCCTCTACTATCTTTTTCTCACCAGACACTAATAATGTCATCTGCTATAAAGTGTTCTCTGACACTATGATAGTCAGACTTGTGCTGTGTCACTTTCATTAAGTACTTTGTTTTGAAGATAGCTAGGTAGAGGTTCTAATTTCACTGACTTCAACTTCAGTGTGTGTTCATCTTTTCAGATGATTTTACAACAAGATGTGACCCTGTATCTACGTCAGACACTCCTCCAAACAACTTCTTTTCAGCATACAAGGATGTCATCAGCTTCTGTAAAGTGCACCATGACACTGTTAAAGTCAGATATATGTGGTGGTGCTAGTCTTAAATTGTATGGAATCCAACTTCTACACCTATACAGGTTTAATGTTCAAATCTGACCTCAGTCAACTGTTGTGTGTGTGGTGGATGGTGAATTATGGTCATTTTATGATCTTTTGGATCACTTTTCATTTGACTCCCACTCCGGTGAATCTTTAACATAGCCTCAAGAATCCAACATCCCCTATTTCACTCTGTCCACATGACATCCTTTTCTGCAGAAGACTGGAGGATGTCATCATTTCAAAGATGCATATACACATTGTGAAGTAGAGTCCTTCCATGGCTCTCTGCAAGCCAGCTGCAGACCACTGAATGTGTGATTGTTAATTTTGTCATTGTGTGGTGCACGTCACATATGGACAGAGTCAGTATGTAATATAATCAAACACATACGCACATGTACATACTATCTTCCATCATATAGATATAGCAATTGTTTAAATTACATTATAATGGCTTGCATTTTATGTGATATTTTGTCCATTAGCCTAGTAATGTCTTATGACCCTATGAAGATTACAGTTGGGAGGGTGGCTTAATGGCTAAGATGTTTGCCTTACAAACACAAGGTGCAGGGTTTGAGTCTCACAAGGGATAATTGGCTAAGCTTAAAATGGCTCGCAAGGGCAGCTAACTTAGTACTAAACTATGAACCTATGAACCTATGTCAATGTTACTGTCATCCACATGTGCTATGTTGAAGTCTGGATTTAAGGTAGCCCTACAACAGTGTATTTCAGTCTGTGATTTGAGGTAATGTATTGATGGCCACTGAAGCCATTTATTTACATGTTCCTTATACAGCTGTAGTAATATGCCTCCTGAGAATTGTTGAGATGGGATGATGTTATGTATATTGTTTCCTCACTAAGGCATGTGTTTTTCTAGTGCAGTATACCAACATTTGACCCAGTTTTCATTCAACCATCACAGTGACACTTGCAGTATGGTAAAGGTGTACATGTGTAGACTTATAATCATTAAATGGTCTGTGAGATACATCATTATAATGTCATACTGATTACATGGGCACAAATGTCTTCTTTCATCCACATGTTGTAATGCTGTTATATACACAAATATAGTAGTCCAGATTTGCAACCTTTGTGACTTCATTGTATGCACAATTGTGTTGCTATTCACAAGGATTATTGATGTGGTCCCAGCAGCATTGTGTGACCAACAGCATTAGTGTCAGTAACTGTTCAGCATGAAGCACATCCACCTCATTTGTAATCTGCCCATATATGGTATCAGGGCCCTCACATACAGCTTTTCACTAAAAAACATATATGCATATGATGTGCAATTGATGTAATTACGTGACGTAGGTAGAGTTGCATGACTGTGCGAAGACTTCCAATGTGTGGCATGTGATGCATACCTAAGGTTGTATTTGGGGGTGTTGTCACAAATTATTTTTAAATAAGTACAAACTATATGGGGAATACTCAACTAAGTGCAGAGCTGTTTGTGGATGGCACCACACATACTCAACTGTAGGAAATAGACAATCTGCTAGCGAACAGATTTAGATCAAACGTCACTCCCCTGACAAAACTTTACATCACCCAAAGTATACATGGAAACATTACTCAGCTTATTTTCTCAGAAGAGCAGCTCATCTGTACACTGTCTAAGGCTGAAAACATTGTATCAAAGGTCTAACAACATCCCAGGTTGCCTTTTCAAAAACTTACAGCTTAACCTAGCAGAAATAGTTGGATCCCTTCTTAACAGCAACAGTCATCCATCTGATCAAGGGGGGGGGACTATCACCTGACCCAGCGAATTATAGACCCAAAAGTCTGACTCAACTCATCTGTAAGGCAATCAAAAGAATCATCATGGACCTTATCAAAGAGGATACAGGTGATCTCACAACTGTATATACAACCCATTTTTGATTTGTTAAGAATGTATCATATCTGTTAAATCTTTTTGACTTCTTCAAGAAAGTCACTAAGGGCATGAATGAGGGAAAGACTGTGCATCCCATTTGACTAGGTCTGGCCAAGGCATTTGACACAAATCCACACTCAGGTATTATAGATAAACCGTATTAACTGGACATAAACACATACATAGCCAGGTGGGTAGCCAAATGGATAAATGACAGGACATGTAATGTCAAAGTGTGTGAATTCAGCACTAGTAAGAGACTAGTGACCAGGGCTGTTCCACAGGGTTCTACACCCTTTTCTGTTCAGTATTTACTTCCCAGAAGTCAAGACAAACTTAAACAGCTTTTGTCTTACCAGCTTTGGGGATGACTGCAAAATATGGGCAATCAATGAAACCAAGAACACTATTGATATACTGCAGAAACTATTACTGCACAAAAATGATTTGTGCCAGAGCCATACAAACACACTAAGTGAACATGAAAGCATACTTATTCCCTTTTGAAAAGCAAATACCCAAGCTAATAACCATATAGGCAGCACACCCCTATGAGTACACCCAGTGGTATTTGATCTGGGTACTCAGCAATCGGAACGTCAAACACCATGTGTCCACAGTGGTGACAAATCCCTTGTAAGTAGCACAACTCCTAAGTATGGGCAGGCCATCCACACAAAGGACATTATAATGCCATTGTACTCAGCCCTCATCACACCAATAACTTTTTGCATGTAAACCAACACACATTTGCAACATCTGAACCAACAACAGGGTTTTTGCACAATGAAGATACATGGTGTAAACAAGAAGTCATATACAGAAAGATGTAAAGTCCTATCATTGTATTACATTGACAACAGACTACTAAGGGTTGATCTGTGTCTGGCCTATAGGGAATCCTCCAATCTGGCCCCTGATGGCAATATTACACACTAATGCAAACTGTACAAAGGTCACTCATTCCAAGGATGTTAACCTAGCCTCTGACATAATAAATCATGTTGAAGAGATAAATGCATCTCTCAGACACTACCAGTTCTATAGAAAATGCTTGTCATTCACATAAAGCAAAGTCCTTTCCTCCTGACCCTCTTCAAGTGCAACATAGATCAATGGATGGTTAATCATGACTGCATTCCTGATGTTGTGCCCATGTCCCTCATGGACAGAGGCAGTTGCTATTAAATAACATAGCATAACCACATTACTGTGTGAACAATGTTCACATATCTATTGTGTAACTCATGTTAAATATGGCTATGCTTTTGCTGAATCATTGAAATTTAACCTAGTTCTCTCATATTCACCTATAAACTTATGAAGTTGAATTGTATCCTAGGTACAGTTATAGTGTGACTGTACAGTGTCACGGACATACCAGTACATCACATCAGTATTACCACTTTATAGTTTTCATGCACTCATATGCATGCATGTCAGGATTTCATGGTAGTATATCATTTTCCATGGCAATGTCAGGGTGGCAGTGATTGCAGGCACATCTTGGCTTTTACATGTGCTGATATTATGTGTGCTCCATGTATTGTTTGGAATGTGAATAATATCACAGTGACAGTTTCCTCACTCATTGAAGCTAGACTGTTCAATGCTGGAGTTTCTGTGCACATGAGCATAACTGATGCATTGCCATGAGTCTCACATAGTGATATACCATTCATTATGACAGATCACTTCTGAATTCACACATCAATTGCAGAACAAATTACAGATTACAGCTGTGTGTAATGAATCCACTCATACTACCGGATTGTTTTTAAGTTTAGTTATTCATATGGCCGATACCTATGAGTTCCAGGGATGCTTTACTCAAGTGTATCACTTTTGCCGCAGGGCTCTGTCACACATCTTGCTATCCATACAAGTATTGCTTGTGATGCATAACCATTAGGAGTTGACAGTGCAGACTTCCCTCAAGGTGTTCTACAAGATGTATATGTAAGATGTCTTTCTGCGACATACCCAGTAAATATATAGAGCATTGAGAACATTGGTGGCATGGTTACATTCTTGAAGGTATGGTTTGTGGCTTATGTGTAATGCAAACCTCTCAACTGGCCAGGATTTCACATAAGTTTAACTACAGGTGTAACACTGTCCCCCTTAACACCTCCAAAACATGGACATTTTTGAGGAAGGTGTGTTGAATTCCCCTCATACATTACTGACAAATCATTACAGTTGTACAAGTGTGTTCCTGCAGAACATGTATTATAATTTATAATCACATATTTTATGTCAATGTCATAGATTAATTGTGGTATTATTTTAAAATTGTCCATGACTGTACCTGCTTCTGTCTAGCATTGCCCATGAGCCTGTTGCTACTCATCACGGATTGGTTGAGATCTATGCTAACATTTCAGTCATATTCAGAGCAACTCATTTTACACACCTTCACAACATTCACATACCCCTATTGTATATACTGTCCTTGCTAAATGCCCTCTCCATTGATCATGTGAGCACAGTGGTGGATTTACTCGGGGGACACTCCCCCACTAGCAGTACCAGCAGCAGAGTTATGACAAAATCAGTTTTTCAGTCTTGATTTGCTTGCATCCAAATCAACACTAACAATCAGAATATTGCCATACTGTCAAAAGCTGTTGTAGGCTGAGCAGGATCCAGCACTAGGCAACAGTGGCTACAGGGACCTACTCTAGCCAGGAAGCTTCAACATATTATTAAAAAAAAAGTATTTCTTAGCACTGTGGTGTCTGCTCCTTTCCACCAGTGCGGATGTAAACACGTTATGCACTTATGCTCTGAATTTAAACTAGGCATTACTGTGTGTGTGTGTGTGTGTGTGTGTGTGTGTGTGTGTGTGTGTGTGTGTGTGTGTGTGTGTGTGTGTGTGTGTGTGTGTGTGTGTGTGTGTGTGTGTGTGTGTTTGTGAGTGTGTGCGAGAAAGCATCTGTGCAGCTTGGAGTGAGCGAGCAGCGAGATGGTAGGTGTGTGTGTGTGTGTGTGTGTGTGTGTGTGTGTGTGTGTGTGTGTGTGTGTGTGTGTTTTGGTTCATGTTTCATAAAATTGTGTTTTTTCTGGCAAATTTGTGGCACATTATTAAAGACTGAAGTAAGAAAATAATGACAGACATTTGAGTTTCAGACTTTATACCCTTCAGAAAAAATCATGCTAATGCAAAACCTGATATTCTATCAAATTTCTAAGTTTGTAAGAGCAATATTTAAAAAAAATGTCCCTCTTTTTGAGCCTTTGTCTCACCTTTAATTATGGCTTTGTCCATATTTCTTGCTATATGAGGTTGAGAGGTATGGCAATATTTAAAATCTTATTTTAGGCTTTGTCCAGATTTCTTGCGCTAAGAGGTTGAGAAGTATGCATATCTCTCAGCTATCCAGATTTTTGCCTGATATTTGTGGTCTATTCTTCATAAAATCTGTAGTTTTCTAGCAAATCACTGAGGACTGCAATAACCAAATAGTGTCATACATTTGAGTTTCATAGTTCATTTCCTTCAAAAAAATGCATGCTAACACAAATCGTGTCATTCTAGCAACTTTCTAAGTAAAAAGAGCAATATTTAAAATATATCCCTAGTTCTGGGCCAATGAATCCCCATTATTTTAGGCTTTGTCTAAATTTCTTACACTAAGAGGTTGAGCGGTATGGTTTATAATGCCTTACTTGGGCAGAGGAGGGCAAGTTAGTCAATTAACTTGATCAGGCTTGACCCTGTAACTTGGTTAGAAGAGATACTGACCTGAATCCTCTACACCAACTACTAAACTGCTGAAGGGGTTGTGAGCTTCAGTGGAGACAAGAGCCTGAAATCCTCTACACCAACTACGAGACTGCTGACACAACTGTCAGTTTGAGTTTCAATACATTATTAGGGAATTATGAGTTTCAGTACATTTTAATGCAATTGTGAGTTTTAAGGGAAGAGAAGTTTACTGTTGCTCACGCTAAGTCTGTTTTCAATATGCAGTTAACAGTTTTGTTTAGCAAATGGCAGTCACTGTTTGTGCTGTAGAATTTGAAAGCAGTGTTAATAGCATAATTGTCTTTGTTGCAGAAGGCTGTGGATTCTACTCCCACATCATGCAGATGGACTGCTGATATTGGAGTGCCCTTTTGATTGCTGATTATTTGATGCATTTTAAGGGGGAATAGGGGTTCTGTACTCCTGAGTGTGTCCTCCTTTGTATGAGATTCCTAGTAACTATGAACTTGTTGTCGGCTTGTCATTAAATCCCCATTGCAATATTACTTGCTTACCATTTTTAAATGTAACATAGGCAAGTATTTCTTCAATGACAGCAGGCATTGGATTTGTAGATGAAACACTGAAATATAAAATTGTTTGCCAGGAGCAACCCCTTCATTAGTTACAGATCTCTTTAATGTGGAATTATTTGGATGACTTTTACTTATACAGAGATAATACTTATTGACTTTGTTGCATATTTGGGAGCCTCACATATGTCCTCCATTATTTCCTTGTGAATTGCTTATTAAATCTCTCTTCCCAATCTTTTCTAACCTTATCTCATTGAGTCCTGTGGTTATCATGAAATATTTCATAAGCCCTACTAATTATCCCATTTTTAACAGCAGGTTCTGTTCGAAAGTCAGCTAAATACTCTACCAGAGTAGGTCTTTCACTTAGGATTCCCCATCCCTTTCTCTTTGCCTATGCTCTGATATCAATCCCTGAAAGTGAAAGGAGTATCTGGCCTGTAGTCCAAACATATTCTTGGTGTCTTCCCATTGTGTTACCATACCGTCTTTAGTTATTTACTCCTAATACCTTGGTTAATTTGCCATTTTCCAGTAAATTCCAGCCCCATCTTGCCTATTCTCTGTACCACTAATTGCAGTCATCCCTATTAGCAAAAGTTTCTCCATGCTCGTGTTGGTTTAGTTCTTAGAATACTTTGTGTTACTTTACGAGTATAACATTCTGCATGTCTGTTGTTATTTTCCTTTAGGATCTGCAACCAAATTCCCATCCTCTCCTTATTTCTTGAAGTTCTCCCAGCTACATCATCATCCCTTTCCACATATGAACTTTAAATGTGTAGCTCTGAAATATCCCTTCAAATCAGGTAATCCTAAACTACCTTGTTCTATTGAAAGGTCAACTTCTCCCACTTGACCCTTGCCCTTCCCAGATAAATCCTACAACTTTTTATTATTGTCTACAACTTCTCTGATATATGAGGGATGTGTGCTGATGAAATAATTGGCCTTGGTACTGTTGCTGTAATTTTGGCTTTTCAGGACTAATGTGTAATTGGGTTAATCAAGCTGGGACTACCATTCATGTGAAACAAAAATACATTAATGTAACCACTATTTTTTTATCCTAGCAAGGTCAAATCAGATATGTGCGTACGCAATGGGTACAGGGACATGCCGAAATACAAGATATAACTACTGCTTCTGTGAAGCAAAAATATATTAATGTAACCATTATTTATTGGCAGGGTTTATGTGAAAGTAACTGAGCTTTGTCACAGTAGTGACATAATTAATGTTGCCATGTCACATTGCTTGATTCCCTGAGTTTTTGTCTGTGGCTCCTTCTGTGTGCAGTCTACATGTCCTTCCTGTTATTGTGTGGGCTTTACTAAGGTGTTCTAGTTTCTACCAGCTGACTGAAGATATGCCATAAGTGAAATGGTATTCCTCCAATTTGTAGCTAGTTTTGTGTGTGTGTGTGTGTGTGTGTGTGTGTGTGTGTGTGTGTGTGTGTGTGTGTGTGTGTGTGTGTGTGTGTGTGTGTGTGTGTGTGTGTGTGTGTGTGTGTGTGTTTTGGGCATACACACAACTCTTCCGGATGACAGTACAAATAATTAATATTATCGTTCAGGATGGCACATTGGTATAATAGGTAATGTTGCCACCTCACAGCAAGAGGTTCTTCATTTGGTTCTTGCCTTGTATGTCTTCTGTGTAGAGTCTGCAGGTACTTAATGTTCTAGTGTGGAGTTTCTCTGGATGCTCTGTTTTCTATAGCACTTCAAAAGCATGCAATACAAGGTTACGTAACAATGGCGATGATTGTCACATAAATATGCTGCAGTGGTGGACCCAGAACAGGTATGGATGGGGGAGCTACTGTGGACTATAAATTGCCCATAGATGTGAGTGTATGGATGTGTAATATGAAAGTAAGACCTGGCGACATACTTCTGTTTCCCCCCTTGCCTTGTAAACTCTGCAGATAGTGGTGGTTGTCTGAGGGGCACTCTAGTAGTCAGACTGGACTCATAAGAGAGTGAGTGAGTGAATTATCTTTCAAAAATAAAACAAAAATACATCACAGAACATCTAGACTCTGAGTTTCTTCGGCCTTGGCAACCCCCACACTCTCAGATGTGTAAGTGGATTTTGATCAGACTTAGAAGAGGAGACCCATCCTCTTCACTAGGTCTCAGTCTAAAACTAGCCATGCCCAGGTTTGTAATTAGAAGGATGTGTTGCAAGTTATATAGGGGCTGGAGACAGTGTGGCCATTTTTCCCTTAATTTTTCTCACTGTCAGAGCTCAGAGGCTTGCACAGAAAGTTACTATCACTTATCTAGAGGCAGTGTGTATGACAAACATAGACATATACAGATGGTGATCCTTTGGTGGTCAGGATTAGTAGGCATGCTGTTTATATGAATAACAGCAACAGTGTAAAACGTACGAATGTAGCCAGTTGATCTTTCACTTTCCTCGTGATCTAACACCGAAGTAGTTCATAGAAGGTGACTATTTTGGGGAGGTTAGGAAGGCAAACACTATTTCTAGATATGACTTGCATATTATAAACATTTGCCTCTTTATTTTATTGGGAAATATTACTTTAACCTTAAACATTCTACAAATATATTTCTTTCCTTAGTCAAGATTTTTATTCAGGCCTTCGTTGGATTAAAAGATTTTAAAAAGCCTCTAAAATGCACCTTAGAGATTCTAGAACCCCAAAATTTCTGGGGGCCTGCCAGCTACCCAGACCCCTGGCTTAATCAGTTTATTTCAGTGAAGTATTGGCCAGGTAGTGTGCTGAAAGAACCAAAGAAAAAGCTGAAGACTAAGACAAGCTATGAAAATACAGGATGATGTCATGTAGATTGTGTGGGCAGACTGGAAGGGTTAGGGGGTAATCAAAATATGAAATGACTTTTGTCTAAAGTGAATACCTAGTGTTATAAATTCCGCTTATGCCTTTAATGTCTGTATGACATGTTTTCACTTTCTTCAATTCAGTGTTCATAGCTTCATATACATATTTCTAAATATACACAACATGAAAGGAAAAGGAGGAATGAGTGCACCAAGATGTGAGACTCTCTAGTACTGGATACTGCTGACATCTGTTTTTTAGACAGCAGTAGCTCCCCCATCCATACCTGTTCTGGATCCACCACTGCAGCATATTTATGCGACAATCATCGCCATTGTTATGTAACCTTGTGTGACAGTCACATAGTATACTATAATGTGTGGTGGTATAAATATACTCACACAGGAGGTGTAACCAGCATTACATACTGTGCTATGTACATATGTGCTTAATGTTATGCTACTGACCTGTCTTTGGAGTGTACGTACAGTGACATGCCCTTATCAGGTGTACATTGCCATGTTTCACATGTCCTGTTCCTCTTTCTTCATTTCTAACATTCATGTCTGTGGCCCTTTTCAATAACATACTAGTGTATTTGTACTGCATTCTATGTACCCTTGATGATCACCACAAATCCTTTATTTCAGTATACTAAAATATATTATAGTGTACAACACACTGTGTACACTTTTCTATAATGTGTCACAACAACATTCTTTGCATTTATATTAGCCCTACTGATCATTGTGGCTGTCCTCACAATTACGCAGAGCAAGTTTGCCCATAGATAAACTTGTCTGCATGTTCTGTATGACTTCATGCCACTTTACATGGTTTCCAGGTTGACAACACTGTTGCTGGCCAGTGGTGACAAAACATTGCTTGTGTTCATGTAAGGGGTATGCACAGCATGCATATGAGATTAGTGCTGCTGCTCATTGTACAAACAAGTGAACACCATGTAGGCTTGTGCTAAGTGTACACAGATTTTATTGAATCCCAGGCATGTTTCTGAATCCCAGGGATTCTTCAAAGTTGTTGTGTCTTTCGGCTTTTCCCGGTTAGGGGTCGCCACAGCGGAACTCCGGTCGGCTAATGATTGGCAGTTGATTGTTACGTGCCGAGTTGCCAGCCCTGACGCACAGCCTTCAATGAAGGTACGCCCATTCACGTATGTCTCCACGCAGAAGACACTCTAGCTGAGAATCAAACCAGACAGCGTCTTACTGTGAGACGACAACGCTACCACAGCACCACCACAGCGGATATTTTTAAAAGGAATAACAAGAAATAGTAAAGATAGTTAGCTTATTATTTATACCATTTTCACCCTGCACTATTGTTGAAAGATTAAATGTATGTGAGGTCCTGTACCATCCTGTGAGTGAAATGTATAGAAGCTGTGTTACATTTCCAAGCTCTGTCTGTAGTAACTGTAAACTGGTTAATACAAATGAATATCCTTCTTTTTTAAAAAAAAGGCTTATTTGGTTTAAACTGCATCTTTTTGGTGGTTTGCTGATTTCTTTTTCCCCTTCTTTTTTCTAACCAAGGCAGAACATTCAGAAAAAAAAATACATTTTAGTCAGTGAAATTATAAGCCCCACCATTTGAACATTGTAATTAGTGGAATACATTAGTCTATTTGTAAAAACTGACTTATGCTTAATTTGAGTTTTATTTTCATAGTCCACGTATATTTCATTTTATAACTCACATCAGCAAACTGTAAAAATGCTTAGTCTGATGCTGATCCAACGATTGATCCTTTTGTGAATTGTGTATACAGAGAACTGCTATGTCCTGAAAACTTTATTTATAGCTATATTTCATTTTATGCATTAGCTTTTGTAGCTAATGCATAAAATGTTGAGTCATCACATTTTCTACTATAAAATTTTGGTGATGCCTGCATATTTTAAGATGGTCTCTTACTCTAACAGCTGGGTCTCTCCTGGGGAAAATTTTTTCTTCTGATCTCTCAGCTGGGAATATATGGACAAACAAAATTAGCAACCAAAATAATAAGGTGCATGATATAGTCAGCAAAAAATTTTACTAAATGTACATGATTAAAAAAATAACCAGTTGTGATCCAGAATGTGTCACACTTGATTATTTCTTGTAAATGTTTGCATATTGTTATTATTTGTTGCATTTCTGAAGGTGCACCATGAATATAGCTACTGGCAACCTACTTGCTGCATGCAGCCAAGAATTCACATAGCTGTTAACACACACTTCAGTTTATCATGTTTCAAAGTGCTGTGGTAGTGCATACTTAAAAGTAATGGGTAAGTGAATGGAGTCTTAGACCATTTCATAGCCAGTATGCACATCCTGGAAATGAAGGTAAAAACCAACAAAGAAGACATTGAAGAGCTGCTATCCCAAAACAGACTTGAAATTTGAACAGGACAGATTTGAAAAGTTGTGCACACCTGCCACTTGGGCAGATAGCTAGAGAAAAAAATGATAAAGTACATTATTCAAAGAATGGTATAAAGCATATGTTAAACTTTGTCTTTTCCAAGCATCCAAATATTGTGGCCAGGGTAATGGTTTACTATGTGGTCAGTGTTCCAACAGAGGATATAAATGATACCATTAGCTTGTATTCTCAGTAAAATATATGTGTCATAAAATAGTTCCTGAAATGATGACATCTTGTACTATGCTCATTTTTTTCATAAGTCTAGATATTTCCCACATGAATCATATGCTATCAACTCCATTTTCACTCTACAGCCACTCAGTTGCATACTAAGACACTTTAAAGTGGGTTGGCATGCATCGTGAAATACACATCCCAAAAAATATGTTATGCAGCCATTAGTAATGAAGGTGGCACAAAACACAACAAGCAGATTTAATTTCAGCGATAAACAGAAAATCTGAAACATCTTACTTCTGGGTACATTTTCCATTGCAAAGTTACGTGGCAGACCTCAATACATTGAGTTTTGGTTAGCATATAAAATGTTCTACTGTTAGGTTTTACTCATCCACAGTTCTCTAGGAAAAAGAAGACCAGGAATATATTTCAGGTATCATTTGTAGTCTAGTGTAACCACAGGACATTTTTTAAGTATTGGCCATTTATAAACTGTAGCATTTTACAGCTCTTCTCTCATTATTTCTGGCACTGCAATATGTAGGTCTATCATAGGGGTTACCTTAATTTCGTCGAAAGCTCATTTGACTGGCAAACATTTTAGTCGGACCAAATGACTGAAACTTCATTTCACTGACACTCCATTTGACTGACAGTTCATTTGACTGACAATTAGTACTGGCAGTGTCTAGAGCACTGTAAGGCAAGTAAAAGGAATATGTCCTTTTCCCCACTGTAGTGTGACCCTGGAGTTAGTATATATAGTTAAGGGGTGTGTAGGGGGCACAGCCCCCCACTTGCTTTGGTTTTACTAAACAATATAAAACCAAAAGCAGAGAATATAACATGGAAGTAAGTGGGGGGCTGTGCCCCCCACAGCCCCCTAACTATATATATATATATATATATATATATATATATATATATATATATATATATATATATATACTAACTCCAGGGTCGCACTTCAGTGGGGAAAAGGACATAGTCCTTTTACTTGCCTTACAGTGCTCTAGACACTGCCAGTACTAATTGTCTGTGAAATGAACTGTCAGTCAAATGAAGTGTCAGTGAAATGAAGCTTCAGTCATTTGGTCTCAGTCAAATGAGTGTCAGTCAAATGAGATTTTGATGAAATGAAGGTAACCCCTATCATAGTACTTTATTTCAGAAACAGTCTGTAACATCACTTTCAAGGAACGATTTGATATTACCACAATAGTCTACAGTGTTTTTTCTCTGTTTTCTTTTGTGTATTTATTTGTCTGCTCATTTATTTAAAAATTAACTTTGAGGCTTAGTAGTTAAGACTTTTCTCTTCCTCTCAGTGCTTGAGTCCAACATCTGTTCATAACCTCTGAACACTGTATGTCAGGAGACTGCATGTTGTCCTGGTATTTGCGTGAGTTTTCTCTAGGTACTCCGGTTTCCTCTCACATCCCAAAAACATAATAGCTGAATAGCTACTCCGGTCTGTCCATATATCTTCATTCATTCTTACTGCTGTGACTGAGGTCATGGCTGAGAATTATATGAGCACCAGGTCACTTTGCCAGTTAAAAAGTTAATGTTGTATTAAATTAAAAAAAAATTGGGACAGTGAGATGATCCAGATGACACCATTTTAATTGTTCCCATAGAATGGCAGGTATGGCAAAACTGCCCTGAATATATTGCATAAGTGTGAAAGAAAATAAAGATAGGTATAGATAAGTGAACTAAAACAATACAAATACACAATAACGATAATTAGTCGCATTCATTGCCTGTTGTCTTAATGAGCTTTTACGTGTCCCTGCTCACTGCCGTTAGCTACAAACATACTGAGCTTATATATTAGATTCAACTCAAGCTTTGATTTGAAAGTGCAAACATCAACTGCCTCTTCAACATCCAAATGAAACACATTCCATTTTGTAGGCAATATGATGGAAAGGTCTGCATCACCAGTTTTCATCTGAGCTTTGCTGCTTCTGTTTTTTTAATGAACTGGGCTGTTGACCTCAGCCAGCTTTTCTAGCCTGTAATAACATTTCTCTACTCAGGAATAAAATCACTAAACTCAGAAATATCTCTTTTACAGGTCATGAAAAACATAAGCAATTTGCTTGTAACATCACTGCACTCAATTCCACTTTTCAAGTGACTAGTTAAAGGAAATCTAAACAATAAACAAGCTTCAGTCTCTTCAGAGGGAATAAAACAACTTTTATGAAACCAAACATAAAAATAAGCCAAAAGAGCTAGAGTCTAAGTACTACACTTTCAAAATGTTCTGAAGGCCATAAAAATTTTAATTAATTTTATATATATAATAGAGAAAAAAGGACCGATAGCAAAACAATTGTAATTAACAATCACAATTATCATAACAACTACTTCTTCGTTAGCTCATTATAATATCCCTTAGGCTGTAGGGATTGAAATTTAAGAATAAACCATGTCTCTTTTTCCAAGACTATGGCTCTTTTTCCAAGAAATATTATACTGCAGTTTCATGTCCCAAATTTTATACATAATGAAAAACTTCAAACATTGATTTGATGCAGTTAAGTGTTTTCTTATTAGTTCTTTCTCCATGCATATATAATTAATTAAAAGTTTTACAGCCATAAGAACCCTGTGAAGACATGCTACTGCAGCACCACACCTTTAGGTTTACTTTAAATTTGTTTTAATAAGTATTCTCTAACCACTCTGAAGTAACAAATCTGTGTTTATAATGCAACAATCTGCTTATAACTTAAAACAGATGACTTCCTGAATCAAATAAAAGAGGAGACACTACAAACTGAAGACATTTCTCAATCATCATTGCTAGGCACAGATGTATATGCTAATGTGTGTTCAGGACAAGCTAGCACTGAGAAGGTGGAAATCACTCTGCAAAGCATCTTAGCACCTCTACAATAAGGGCAGAGTCCATTTTAGACAAAAGGATTAGCATGCCTCAATATGGTACTTATGTGGTTAATGCAAAAAGTACAGTCTCACTAAAAGTTACAATCAAATGTCTTGAAAAGTAAAAGGGGTTCTAATTTGCATGCACACAGAGGAATTAGAGAAATGTCAGCCTCAGAATGTTTTTCAGTGAAACCACTTGTAAATATATTTGCAGGCTCTGCTGCCTAATGTCTTTACTAACGACTTCTATAAAATTTGATTTTTGCAGCTACAGATAATAGTATGAGAATTCATACCTCTCAATCTCTTGGAGTAAAAAAGCCACAAATGTTGGGGGGACAAAGGCCCACAAATAGGGACACTTTATATATTGGTCTTACAAAGTTAGAAAGCTGATAGAATAACAGGTTTTCAATTACCATGAATTTTCTGAAGGATATGAAGTCTGAAAATCAAATGTCTGCCATTATTTTCTGACTTTATATATATATATATATATATATATATATACACACACACACACACACACACACACACACACACAAACACACGCGAGTGTGTATACACACACACACACACACACACACACACACACACACACATGCACATATATATATATATATATATATATATATATTTTTTTTTTTTTTTTTTCCAGAAGTAAAATAGTTCCCTAGGTTTTGTTATGTAAAACATTGCTAACAGACCGTTTTAAATGTACTTAAGTGACTGTTTAAGATATTCTATTGCTTAAACATTATTCATGGATTCTGTATTACTCTAACAGTAAATGTCATGAAGAGCAAAAGCAAAACATTTTATTAGTACAGTTGCAGTAATAAATCAATACAGTTTGGGTTTATTTAATACTTCTGGTCCTCTGTATCTCTAGTGGCTGTCTAAGCAACCTTCCACACCTCTTGTACTTACAGAATTCTGTAGTTTTCACTTCTGACACACAAGGAATGTTCTCCAATAACAGACCCTAGACAGTCTCTTTCAGCGGTCTAAATACGAGTGAACTCCAGTCATCTAATCTTCTAAACTCCTTGTGGAAATGATTCATTGGACACCTCGTTGTATATCTCTGTGGACATTTCACTGAATACCCTCAGGCAGGGAGGCATCACAATGCAGTGCTTTTATTCAGTGGCACTATGAGAACTGTTCATCTTAAACAAATGCCTCATTTCTTCTTAGCAGTTCTTTTTTTTATTCATTCTAACTATAAACAAATGCTCTTGGCTATTCACACTGCTTTAAAATAACACTTTCTAGTTGTTCCTGTAAGAAACATTCTTATGTTTTCATTCTGATTCTAATCTTTAACAGAAGGCAAGTATCTCATTCTTTGATCACAGTAACAACTTACATCTGGACTGTTTTTGTTTCAGTAAATCTTAACCTTGCCTGAAATTCAAAGATATTAATAAAGGATCAGCTCTAGGAATTCTGCTCATTACTCTATGACCCCCCCTCAATAACTATAATGGCAATAGACATACCCTGGGATTCAATAAGCCAACATTTTCATGCAGGAATTGTGTTGCCATTCCTGCACGGTATATGGCTGCCGAGTGATCCAGTAAACATGCCTGGGGACGTGCACGAGGCTGGCAACACTATTCAGCCATGGACACAACTGGATTATGCTAATGACCACATTTGCTGTTGAAAACTATGCAAATGAGGTCAATTAGTGATCCAATAAGCAGGCAGGTATCTGTGGCAGAGTAGTGTAGCAGGCAGAAATGTATTCAGCTACTAGCCGAATACATTACTGCAAAAATCAAAATGGAGACATGACAGCTCAAACCAAAGCATGTATTCTAATCCTTATGCAGGCCAATGACCAAATATATGGCCATTGGCATGGAAAAGTGTTGCAAAATTATAAAAATAAAAGTTTTTTTTTGGCCAATCTCAGCCGTTTAAGCATAGGGCAGTGGTGCGCAAACAGGATTGTGCTGAAAATAAAAAAAAAAAAACACAAAAAGGCAATTTTAAGTGAAATCTGCATTTTTCCATTATAGTCAATGGGATGCAGAATCAAAACAATACCAGAGTACAGTGGTTGCTAAGGGGAAAGGCTCTGGGATAGTGCTGTAACTAGGGACTAAGGCAGTGGGGTATGCTAATGAGGGAAATTTACTGACTCACAAAAAGAAGCAAAGTGCCAAACTGCACCTAACTGTGTAGGTGCTATAAGGCAGTGGTGTAAGCAGGAGGAGCAGCAGACATGAAAAGGGGGTGTGTCATGCTTGGTGTAAACACATTGGTGCTCCACGGCTCACATTTCCAGATCCTAACAACTCACCCAAACCTTATCACCAAAGACGGAACATTACCTGAACCTCTCAGCAATCACCTACCAGCCTTTGATAACCATCTCCCATCTCCACTGCATAAACAACACCACTACATCCAAACACGCAACCTCTCCTCTTTCAACTCTCTAACTTTCGCCTAATGCTTAAAGCATACTGACTAGTCCCCTCTAAAAACCCTTCCTCTCGATGAAGCCTTCTCAATCAGCAAGCCCCCCTCAAACCAAGTGTATAAAAACCAATCCCTGCACATGGTTATCAAAAGATACTAAACTAGTAACCAAATAAACACAAATTGCACAACCCAATACAAAAAGCGCAATCCGGAACTATAAAGGCTGTCCAATTGTCGTCACAGAACTCACTTAGTCCAAACGAAATAATAAAGTAAGGTTTATTGTGTAAAAAACAGGAATAACTATATTCATTGAGCGCTTTTGTCTCCAATCACAGAGACTTCATCAGAATGACATTGCCCTCTCGTCCCTATCTCTTTTATAACATATCAGGTATTCAAATTGACAAATGAAAGCAATCTTACCATAATTAAGCCTTTGCTCTTAAAGGTACAGATGAAATAATTCACTGAAACTATAACAATAAAAACTCTGCTACATATAACCACCCACCATGAGAACCATAAGAACAAATTTCCATATACAAAGATGTAAATATCAAAAATCAAATATCCAGCATCAAATTGCATCTAGGAGACCAGGTACAAAAACATAGATATTCATGGATACAATGAATGTAATAAATACAATACAATACATGTTTTTCATAAAACCTTAACACAAGTTTGGAGTTAACTTTTATGTAACCCAATGTTCACCTTCTTAACATTCGTCAGGAAATCAAACCAAATGAAAAAATAAAATAAATAAATAAAATGAAAAATAATATAACAAATTGGTTTTAAATTCATTTTGAACAGATTTTAATAAATGGGTTCATACATAGATAAATAAGTAATTGATTAAAAATGTATCTTATCACAAATACTTTAAAAGTATATAAAAATGTATATGTAAAAAATGTATATATAAAAACTTAAATACAAATGTGAATGTAAATATAGATATAAATATAAATATAAGTATAAATATAAATATAAATATATAAATATAAATATAAATGTAAATATAAATATAAATATAAATATAAATAAACCTATATGTAAGCTTATATAAATTAATGTGTGTTAGCAGACCAACTTATAAAGTGTAAAATATAGAGTATGTATGAGAAATACAAAGTATTCATCCAATTGCTACAGAGTTATATTTAAATTTAAAATTAAAATTGATGTGTGTCCATCTGAAAAATATGGGTATGTCCGTGTGAGAAATATGGGTATGCACTTGAATTTTGAACATAACAAACGCGAATGTATAAGATTAAATGTAAGTGTCATCACATTGTTATTTTTGGATCCATTGCTAAAATCTTGAGAGTTGGTGTAATAGATATATGGTCGTTGAGACCTTTACCACAACTTGAGTCCAATCTCAACTGCCATATCATCTCCCTGTATTCAATTTTGGTTTCCCAATCACCACTCCTCTCTGGATATTCTATTTCTTCCAGAACCCAAAATTTGAAATCAGCATTTAAACAATTCAGCGCATGTCTGTAAAGGGCATTATTTTCATTGTGTCTATTTATATCCCTAATGTGCTCGTAAATTCTGTTTTTCAAATGTCTCTCTGTCTTCCCTACATAATAACTGTCACAGGCTTTGCATATCACCAAATAGACCAATCCCTTAGAATAACAGTTGCTATATTTCTTTGCTGATATAATTAATTTTATACTAGGTAATTTAACATTTTTGCTTGCCAAAATATACGGACACTGCCCACATCTTCCACACTTGTAAGTCCCCTGTTTCTTTCTAGTTCCATTTTCCAAGGGCCTTTTTCGCTCCAAAAAGTTTTTAATGTTTGGATTCCTCCTAAAACTAAACCTAAGATCATTTTTGAACACTTCAGTTTTAGATGCTATACCTTTAAACATATCCCATACCTCGTATATACTTCTTTTCAACCAACCAGAACCATAAAAGTATGTGGTTGTAAGGTATGGCGTTGCCTGAAATTCACTAATGGCTCTAGTCGTCACTGTCTCATCCGGGCAATTTGCATTATTAAGTTGCTCACCATCTTTATCTTTTTCTTTTTGATTTTGATTTTGGTTTTGTTTCAACAGCGGCATATATCTGGACCCCCTACCCAGTACCACATATTCTTGAACTGATGTAATTAAATCCATGGGATATCCCCTTTCTTTGAATAAACTTCCCACATAATTAATTTCATCCAAAAATTCATCATCCTCTGAAATCATCCTGGCCATTCTTATCATCTGTCCCTTGACAATGTTTCTTTTAAGGTGATAAGAATGGTCACTATGGTAATGCAGATAAGCATTAGAAAAACTGTCCTTCTTAAATATATTGGATTTATATAATTTATTCATCCGGTCTTTTGAAAGTTTTACATCCAAAAAATGTGCCACCTCACTTTCTATTGTATGTGTAAATTTCAAAAACGTTGTGGTATTACTGATATAATGTATAAATTCATCAATATTTTCCTTAGTACCATTCCATAATATAAATATATCATCTAAAAACCTAAAATATTTTACTATATATGAATTGAATTCAGATTTAAAGACAAATTCCCTTTCCCAGTATAACATAATTACATTAGCGTAGCTCGGGGCACAGGCAGACCCCATAGCCACTCCTTCCTTCTGATGATAATATCTTAAAACTAGCTCCATACTTTCAAGCACATTCCTAAAATCCATGGGGGGTCAACCAATCCATTTCAACCAAAATCCTCTCGAACCAATCTAATCCTATGTCCTGTGGTATCACCGTAAAAAGCTCCTTAACATCTATAGTAATAAAAAACATGTCGTCCACATATTCACATTCCCCTATTTTAGTTAAAAAATCCCATGAATCCTTTAAAATATGAACCCATCTATTGTAAAACTTTTTGATCATTGCGTCCACATAAATCGCCATTGGTTGTGTTTTGGAACCGTGCGAGGCCATTATAGGTCTCAACGGGGGGTCAGCTACTGATTTATGTACCTTGGGAATCCCAAAGATACCTGGGATAACTGGTTTCGATACTCTTAAATATTTGTACAATGCCAAATCGATAGCTCCAGATAATAAATTGTCCTCTAAAATAAGATCCATTTTCCTGTAAAATATGTTAAGCTCATTTTTAGTGACCAGGGTATAATGTTCATCCTTGTCTAAAATCTCCTTCATTTTCATTATGTAATCCAATGTATCCATTAAAACAACCCCCCCTCCCTTATCCGGTTTCATAACCCGTAACCTTTGGTTGCCACTCAACTCGAATAGCAGTTTCTCTTCTCTAATAGTTAAGTTGTTAACCCTACTGTTGTTTGTAGCATATTCATTCCTGATTTTATTAATGACACAATGTTCAAAATTAGAAATCTCATAGTGCAATGGTGGATTAAAAATACTGTGCCTTACAAACATATTATTAGTGTAGTTACAATTTTCATTCATGGTATCCTTATAAATATGTCTGAAATTTAACTTCCTTGTGAACAATTTTATATCAAGCACAAGTTCATCAATCTTAGGTTTCCTAGCTGGAACAAAAGAAAATCCTTTAACAAACAAGTCAAAATAATCTACATCAACCACAATGTTAGTGTAGTTAAATATGTTGAAATTGTTGCAAGTATACATAACCTGCTTGTCATTCACCATGCTAATGTTAATAGTATTATTTTTATCCAATTGCACCATGTCATAGTCTACACTTGATGAAAATCCTGCTCACTGTTCCCTCTACCTCTGCTGACCTGATTACCTAGGGTTACCCGAGCATAAGAGGCCTGTTGATTTTTATTCTTTAGTCTTTCAGACCTCCTTACATCTTCCAACCCCCCCTGGGGCAGCAGCTCCATGCCCAACATCATCTCTATCCAAAATGGGAAAGGCTTCCTCAAATTCCCTGTCATAATTCACCTCATTCATATTAATGGTATGATTGTAGTAGTAAATATTTCTATACCTTCCATTGTACCTAGGCTGCCTGCCCCTTCCCTCTTGGGGGCATCGGAAATAAGATGTCCTATTGTCAGCCCCCTGTATCTGTGGATGAAAATATGTGTTAAATCGTGTATTAAACGTTTTGTATGTGTTCACGTTTTCACCTTGTCCATATGCACAACCTTCATTGTATTCCTTTAAGTCCCTTTCAAATTTCCTGAGTTTTCTGTTCATATTCAAATTAACAAACTTGTCAGTGTCATGAAGTACTCTATAATATACATTTTTGTATTCATCAACAGTAAACATTAAATCACCCTTAATTTCATCATACATTTTATCAATATCCAGTTTCGTTTGAAACATAACCTCAGTATTATGCTTTATCATGGCCTTCAAAATAGATAGGCCACAACCATTTAAAATATCACAAATTTCTTTAAAAAATACCTGGTCTCCATTGATGTTATTGGGAAATTTGTTCAACCTTAATCCCTTTGGTACAATCCCGTCTTTTATACATTTGTCGAAATAACAATTTCCGACCGTTAAAGATTTATATTTAGACAACAATTTCTTAAACATTTTGCATTTGTCCTTGTAAGTAAAACCATTAACTTGTTCCCTGTTGCGGTTGAATCCTCGCCCTGCGTTGCCTGCATCGCTATGAAATGACTGGTTGAGCCAAGCTCCGAATTCAATGTCTTTGTACGTTTCCATAAACGGTTGGTACATACTGTCCAAGTCCTCATTGCGTTGTGCACCTCCATTGTGATTGCCATTGTTTGCCCTCACATTCTGTCCATCAGTTCTCAATAAATTACTCGATTCCACTGTATTCCGCCCACTTCTGGGGTCCTTAGGACTGCTCTGCGCACAAGGCATGCCACTGCTAGTGCCTGCCTGTGTATGGTCAATTTGAGAATGGGTTTGTATGACTCTTAGCAGTTCATTGAGCATTGCACTGCCATCCATTTTCCTCTCAGTTAAACAGGACTCCTCGTATCCGGACCGCAACCAAAATCAACTGGTAACCAAATAAACACAAATTGCGCAACCCAATACAAAAAGCGCAATCCGGAACTATAAAGGCTGTCCAATTGTCGTCACAGAACTCACTTAGTCAAACGAAATAATAAAGTAAGGTTTATTGTGTAAAAAACAGGAATAACTATATTCATTGAGCGCTTTCATCTCCAATCATGGAGACTTCATCAGAATGACATTGCCCTCTCGTCCCTATCTCTTTTATAACATATCAGGTATTCAAATTGACAAATGAAAGCAATCTTACCATAATTAAGCCTTTGCTCTTAAAGGTACAGATGAAATAATTCACTGAAACTATAACAATAAAAACTCTGCTACATATAACCACCCACCATGAGAACCATAAGAACAAATTTCCATATACAAAGATGTAAATATCAAAAATCAAATATCCAGCATCAAATTGCATCTAGGAGATACTAAACTAGCCTTGCACCAAAGGGACAAAAAATGGAAACAATATCAAAAACATAAAAACCCTAATGCCCTCGTAGAGTATAAGCAACTATGAAACCCAGCAGAAAAAACTAATAATTAAAGACCACAAAGCCCACTGCTCCAAACTCCAGTCATTGCACTCAACAAATCTCCAAAGCTTCTGGGGCTCCATCTCATCCATGCTGCATCCTGGCAACAAAGAAAACCCTTGCCCATACCCCAACCTCTCCAACCTTGAAACAGCCAGCCAGTTCAACTCATTCTTCATAGACTGCATAGCTAACTATCAGCCTCCTTCCCACCCCACTCCTCCACCACCACCCCCTCCTGCCCCAACCACCACCCCAATCATCAACCTTACTCCACATCCTTCTGCCTTAAGCCCATCCCCACAAGCACTATAAAAAGACTTCTCCTCAAACTCAAACCCTGTCACAATGCGCCCAACAACCTTCCACCCACCTTCCTCAAACAATCTGCAGACAGTATTGCCTATCCCATCTCTATTCTTATAAATAGATCCATACAAGAATCATATGTCCCTTCAATCTGGCACCATGCTTACATTATCCCCCTCCACAAAGGTGGAAAAAATAGTGATACCACCAACTTCAGGCCTATTGCCATCCTTTTCCCTCTTTCTAAAATACTAGAGAAAACAATACAAGCACAACTCAAGGAACACCTAACACTAAACAATCTCCTCTCCCCTACCCAACATAGTTTCTGCTCTGGCCACAGCACCATGACTGCCCTTCCTTCCTTTCTTGAAATCATAAACCTCAAATGCAACTCAGGCAAGTTTGTATCCACACTATTCCTAGATCTGTCAAAGGTCTTTGACACCATCTTATACACCCTACTTATATCCCAACTCTCCACCCTACAACCTCACTCCCACCACCATCATCTGGTTTTCCATCTACTTGTCCAACCACCAACAAGCTGTCCAATGGAAAACTTCAACCTCCCCCTTCCTTCCCCCACCCACAGGTGTCCCGCTAGGTTCTGTTCTTGGACCTTTTCTCTTCAACCTATTCATTAACAACTTTCACCAATCCATCCCAGACTCATCTATTATCCAATAGGCAGATGACCCAACAATCATCTGCTCAGCCTTTTCCCCCTCCGAGCTCCTAGCAAAAACCAAACTAGTCTTCTCCAAAAGAAAAACCTGGATGCAGTCTAATCATCTGGCACTAAATGTAAATAAAACCAAACTAATGGTGTTTTCCCCTACCACAAACTCCATTGACAAATCCATATCCACGATACAGAGCCAAAACAATACCCTCCTTGAAATCATTCCCAACACCAAGCTTCTTGGAATCATTATTGATGAAGAACTAAAATTTGACACCCACATCCACTCCGCAATCAAGAAAACCCACCAAAAGTTAGGTCTCCTCTACAGGCACAACTGCTTTCTAAGCCTCTCTACCCATCAAGACTCTTGCATCCACCTTCCTACTCCACTCCCTTATGTATGGTGCCCCTCTTTTCACCAATCTCCATCTTGGCCTTCAGTCTAAACTTGAACCTTGCTACCACAATATCTCCAAATTTGCAACCAATTAAAAAAACATATCCCACCACTGCCACTCCCTCCTCACCCTTAACTGGCTTAAACTACCCAACTACCTCAGTTACCTACAACTCACCATTGCCCACAAGCTCATCTTTAAAGCTGCCGACTGCCCAGCTCTCGCTACTTCCTTAAAACCTTACATTCCCAACTGCTCACTCAGATCCAAAAATCAAACTCTCCTTCAGGTCCACAAACCTGCACAAACACCTGGCCATCTACTGCTGTCCCACGCCTTAGCTAAACAGTGGAACTCACTTCCCACACACCTATGCAACCTACCTAAATATACAAATTTCAAATCTCAGCTACGATCTCATCTTTCTTCCAAATGGGAATGCCCTTGTCACACTCCAACTTAACCCCTCGCCTCATTCCACCTTGCACTGACTCATCCATCTACCTTTACTATTACTCGGCCTTCCTGAGAACACTGGAAAATATGAAGGTCTCTCCAAACACCATTATATTGGGTGACTTCAACTACCCAAACATAGACTGGGAGCATTACTCTAGCTCCAACACCCTAGCCCAAAGGTTCCTAGAATTTATAAACTCAAATGCTATGGAACAACTTGTTACCACTCCCACAAGAGGGGAAAACATACTGGACCTGATCATCACCAACATGGGGACTCTATGCTCCAGACCAGAAGTGTATCCCTCACTAGTAAGATCAGACCATAAACTAATCTCACTGGATTTTCACATCCCGACCCCACCCCCTGCCCAGAAAACCAGCAGTGAAAAACTTCTGTAAAGCAAATTTCACACTCCTCAAAATTGAGGTGGAATCCTTCAAAGCCCCCGGGCCTGTGGAAAATATGGCCCAGACCGCAGAATCCTTTATAAATGCATTCTATGAACACCTTCAGGAATGCATGGATCATGCGATCCCAAATAAAACCAAGACCCAATCCTCCAAAGGCAGACGTCCTGTCTGGTGGACCCCAGCCATAAACAAACTATGCAATAGAAGGAGGAAGCTACTAAATGATAGAGCAAAATTCCAAAAAGGGAAGGCATCTCTGATCAGTATTAGCAAAAAACTATGGGCACTCATAAAATCGTCTAAGGCCAGCTTCGAGAGAAACATTGCACAGGACACTAAGGATAATCACAAGGCTTTCTTTAGTTATGTTAGGATCCTGGGTGGGAATTCCCAGATATGCTCAGAATTAGTCCAAAATGACAAAAAATACACCGAACCCACAGACATTGCCAACATCCTAGCTGACAGGTTCAGAGCAAACCCCCCCCCCCACCAAAAGGGCAAATATCTATCCCAGCAGAGTGCTGCCCCCTGACATCTCAGATGCTCAGGTAAGAGCCGCCCTCTCCAAAGCAAAAAACACAGCATCAATGGGACCAGACAGTGTCCCGGGCTGTGTCCTACATGAACTCCAAGAAGAGCTAAACCCAAACATAAAACTACTGTTCAATCTCAGCCTTACTACAGGATATGTACCCAAAGAGTGGCGTACAGCAACTGTGGTCCCTCTCCACAAAGGTGGTGCCTCAACAGATCCTGGAATCTATCGCCCCATAAGCCTGACTAGCTTGGTCTGCAAAGCTATGGAAAGGATCATCATGGACCTCATAAATAAAGATATTGGGGACCTACAGATACTGGATCCTACCCAATTCGGCTTTGTTAAGGGCAGATCCTGCCTCTTAAACCTGGTTGATTTCTTTGAAACAGTCACCAAGGCCATTGACGAGGGGAAGGTGGTCCACACAGCCTACCTGGACCTCGCAAAAGCCTTCGATACAATACCCCACTCGGGCATTATAGATAAGCTCACCAGCTTAAATATAAACCCCTATGTCACTAGATGGGTTGCAAACTGGCTCAAGGACAGAACCCACATGGTTAGAATTGCTGGAGCCATGTCAGACTCCAAACCAGTTACAAGTGGCATCCCACAAGGCTCAGTCCTGGGACCTCTCTTGTTCGGTATATATTTCTCAGAGGTACAGGCCAACACGGAAGGACTGTGGCTGACCAAGTTCGCAGATGACTGCAAACTGGGCACCATAATCGACTCTCCAGCCGACACAAGCATCCTCCAAAAGGGCCTCATAGAAACAGACAACTGGTGCCAGAGCCATGGCCTCAAGTTAAACACCAAAAAGTGTATAGTCATCCCTTTGGCAAAAACAGTGCCCACAAATTACCACATAGGTGGTAATCCATTAAGTACAGAAGAAGTAATTAGGGACCTGGGGACCCAAGTTGATAGCAGTCTCTCATTTGACAACCATGTGGCCAAAGTGGTTAGAAAAACATTTTATATAGCCCACCTAATCATGAAGGGATTCACATCTAGATCAGGGGAGGTCATTGTGCCTCTTTACTCATCCCTCATCAGGCCCATAATTGAGTACAATGCCCCTTTTGGGATGTACCTTACCAGACACCAGCAGCAACTGGAAAGACCCCAAAAGTACTTCACCAAGAGGATCAAAGGGCTCAAACAGATGCCATATGCTGCCCGGTTAAAGAAACTCCAGCTCTACTCAGTGGCATACCACCTGTTCAGAGGCAATCTGTGCCTGACTTATAAAGCCATGTCCAACCCGGAATTAATGGACATGCTGCACCTCAGAAAATCCAAATCCCATCGAGCTACACGCTCAAGAGACTTGAACCTCAGCACTGAAATAAATAGGACATGCTGGAGGGACAGATTCATAACCCAGAGGCTCCCTTCACTCTGGAATAAAATCCCAGTCCAGGTTAGGCAGAGTCCCTCATTGACTCTCTTCAAGAGGAATCTTGATGAGTGGATGGGAGATCGTAGGTTTACCCTGGGTATAACTTCTGTGTCACTGTTAGACAGAGGCACAGTATACTAACCTCAAAAAAGGGCATAGCAAAATTAATTTAAAATGGGTGGCAAAAGCCAAACACATTCTGGCTAGGCTTATAAATGCCCTAGGGCAGATAGCCTAGTATGAACCTATGAACCTATGAACTTCATCCCACCCAAAACAATCCCTCCCCTACCAAAAAATAATTTTCTCTCTAATATCTATTATACTATACTCTCCAATCTCAATTATACTACTACCCTCTCCATGCATAATATTTTTCTAACCTACTAATGGCTAGTAGCTATATATTTTTAAATGTTAAACCTACAATTGGGTTTATAACAAAAATATTCACTTTATGTAAATGTTGAAATTTCTGTATTGAATTATGTCTTTTCATTTTTGTAACAAGCCAATTGCAAATATCATGGCGCTTATCTGTAAATGTTTAATTAGCTGTATGAACTGCGTCCTTTTGTAATGTGAAATGTAACTTGCAATTATTGTGGAGCTTTTCTCCCCAGGCCTCCACTGAAAACAGGCTCTTCTTGGCCCAGTGGACTTCCCCGGTCATCAAACTTAAATAAAAATAAAAAAAATAAAATTTGAGTTTAGCCAAGTACTCTTCAAGAAAAATCTTGATGATTGCATGGGAAATAGGAAATTCATCCCAGGGATCACCTCTGTGGCTCTGCTCAACATGAGCACAGAAAAATAATTTTCTTGGATGGTGAAAGCCAGGGTACCTTTTTGGCTAGGCTTATATAGGCCCTAGGGCCAACAGCCTAGTACCTACCTATGAACCTATGAACCTATAAGCAAGGGTGTGTGTGTCTGAGGCTTTATTGACTTATTCCATGAAATGAAGAGTGTCTTCATGTCCAGAGAAAAGCCATTTCTCATTGTTTACCTTAGCTAAATGTGTTAACGCTGCGGGCACCAAGTCTGAAAAAAAACGAAATAGCAGGACTGTTCACATTTGGGCACCAGGTTTGCGCAACACACCTTGGGACTTAAAAGGGATGGAAATGGGAAGGGATAAAAGGAAAAGAAAAGGGAAATAGCAGAATACAACCAATCAAGTACAAAACTGTTGCAACAAAACTTGCTCATCACACAACTTTGTTCTCTTACCTTGAAGTGTCTTCTTATCTGCAAACTATCAGCCAAGTTTGCCTTTTTCATCTCCATACTGACAGCATAGTGTTAAAAGTCCTGCATGCTGCATTAAATGGTTGCAACGAAACTCGCTCATCACACAGCTCTGTTCTCTTACCTTGCAGTGTCTCCTTATCTGCAAAGTATGTTGGCTTAGTTTTTACATTTTACAATATACTTATTTAAAGCATTATCTCTAGCAAGTTGGTATGCTTTAAAGTAGCTTGGCAGCAAGGATCTCCCCCCATTTCTTAAAAGACTGCCTGTTAGTTTCAACAAACTTATGTCTGTTACATGCTGGACTCATTAGCCCCTATTAAGATATTTCTTACCCAGCCTGTTTTAAGTTATTTCTTACCTGATAGTACTACACAACAAAACCTCTTATTCTTACTATGAACAGTAAATAGCCTTATTCTCTTAGAGTTTTTAGTGATTGTGCTTGACTCTGGGCTTCACTGAACCTGCTCCCACCCCCATTCCCACCCACCCCCCCGTATAAGTTCCTTTACAGCTACTACTTTGCACCTCCCACAACATACTCCCTCCCCCTCTTGTCTTTCACTACATAATAGACTATACCTCAACCCACTTGCTGCTACAACAAAATATTCTAACTTCACCCCCCCCTTCTGGTACTAGCTGGTTTACACTATTATCCACTATCTAATAGACCAAAAATCTGTACTCCCATGCATTTTATTAACTAAAACCTCCCTACAATATGTACTCCTCCAAGAGTAAAAGCTATGCATTTCTAACTACATCCATCCTATTACTGCCTCTCTTACTCCTCCTCCTTATACTCACATCACTTAGCATCCACTTACACCCCAAACATATCTCCCCTACAAACCCAAATTGCTGTAGGCATATAAATAATCACCAAACATTTGCCATTTTTCCATCTATTTTCTCATTAGATACTCCCTTACCAAATATACACTTACCTAACATCCAACTCAACTCTACCAAGCACAAAACCAAATACTACACCCCACTGCTAATATGCTCAAACTCATCTGCCTCCACAAAAACATTCTGTTAGCTGAAGACATCCATCCCAACCCTGCTCCAACACACTCCACTATTAGCCCTCCTAACCTCAAAGTCAATAATCTCCCAAACAAACATCTTTCCTTCTATTCAATAAACACTAGGAGTATTCTGAACAAAGTAAGTGAACTACATGCTTGGATCTCCCACTATACTCCTGATATCCTTGTTCTGACTGGAACCTGGTTGAAATTCCAACACCAAGACATAGAGATCTTGCCCTCTGGCTATAGCATACACCATCTAGATTGACCAAAAAGGAAAGGTGGATGATTTCTAACTCTACTTTTACATCCCAAGCCTTCTCCCCAGCTGCAGTTTAATCTGTAAACCTAAATATTAATAGCCATTCCACTATCACTATTGTAGCAATTTACATTCCACCGGGTGATAATATCCCCTACTGAAAAATATACTTGCTCATATCTCCCAACACATCCCAAATGAAACTGGCTATCTCTCTCCTCTCAAAACTCCACACAACACCTTAATCTCTACAGCTTTACTCAACTCATCTCTGATCCCACTTATTTCCATAACTCCCATACAGCCTCATCTCTCCTTGACTGGATTCTTGTCTCTCACCCTTCCAAATACCATAATCCTGAAATGCTACCAAATTCCCTAAGTGATCACTGTCCAGTAAAAATACTAAGATAAACCTCAAAAGTTTATGAAACACCAGCAACTAACAAACTTTAATCCTGAAACTCTCAAATCTTTACTATCAAAAGTGAACTGGAGTCCCTTAAAACTACTCCCTTTGGATGAAGCTGTCCACTTTTTTAACTTCACTTTCATTAGTATTTTAAATTCTGTGGCACCCCTTAGAAAAGTCCGCATAAAGTCTAACATAGCTCCATGGCTGACCGTAAACACACGTGCACTACTAAAAACAAAAACGACAGAGCATGGAAAATTTGGACTAAAACTAAACATTAACCAGGCCTCCAGAAATATAAAGAACTTAGAAATCTTGCCAAAAGTCACATAAATAAAGATAAGAAAAACTTCTATAATAATCCATCTTCTACCTTTAAATCCAACCCTAAAAGTTCTGGCATTCTGTAAATCAAATACTACACCCAGGTATGCAAGCTGCCCCTAACCCTCATCCTGACAAAACACATGAGGAAACTGCCTCCATATTTAACAACTACTTTATAGACTCAATATCCAAATTACTAAATCAAGACACAAACAATCCCACCAACAATAATAGACCTAATAGCTCAAACTCTTCCATCAGTAGTAACCTTACCACTACTTTCTCCCTCAAACCTGTCTCCACTAACTATATTAAAACTCTACTATCTAAATTAAAACATTGCTCCACATCCATAGACAACATCCCCTCCACATTCCTTCAGGCTGCTGCTGATGTTCTTGCTTTCCTAGTTTCTATACTAATAAACCACTCTATTATGGAATCCACAGTCCTTTCCATCTGGAAGCAATTTTACACCCTTCCAATACACAAAGGAGGAAACTCCACATATATAACTAATTTTAGACCCATAGCCATACTCTCACCACTCGCCAAAATTCTGGAAAAATGTATACACAATCAAGTCTTACACTACCTTCTGCAAGAAAATCTACTCACACCTACCCAACATGGCTTTCATCCCATGCACAGCACTACACCAGCTCTCCTGTCTTTCCTAAACTCTGTATCACTAGCTAGAGACAGTAACAAACTTATTTCCTGTCTCTTCATTGACCTCTCTAATGCCTTTGATACAGTCTCTCATAAACTTCTTCTCCTTAAACTAGCAAACTTACACTTCTCTCCATCCACCATATCTTGGTTTAACAGATATCTCTCTGATAGACTCCAATCAGACAAATGTCTCTCAGCTTTCTCCCCTCTTCTTCCTGTTAAAACGGCTGTCCCACAAGGTTCCATCCTTGGGCCACTATTTTTTAACATCTTTACCAACCTTCTCTACTCTTCCTGTCCTGGATCCTCACTGATACAATATGCAGATGATTCTACACTTATCACCATTGCTGAATCACCAACTCAACTAAAATCAGACACACAGTCCTCTTTTAACTCTGTAGAAAACTGGCTATCTGAAATCCAACTTATCCTTAATCCAAAGAAAACCAAATTACTACTATTTCTCCCTAAAAACTTTAACCACATAAAGTCTTCCTTCTCCATACTGTCACAAAATAATACTCAAATACAGGTGGACACCAGTACAAAACTCTTAGGTGTTCCTATTGATGATAGACTAACCTTTGATTTACATGTCAATAATTGTATCCAAAAAACACATATCAAGCTAGCCTCTATAGATACAAAAAATATCTTACCAAAACAGCAAAACTAACCCTTTCAAATGCCTTCCTCTTACCCACTTTACTTTATAGCTCCCAAATTCTCACCAGCCTCAACACTGGACTACTAAACAAGTTAGAAACAACTTATAACAGGATTGCCAGATTTGCTGCCCAAAATTCTTACAAGTCCCATCACTGTCTCTTACTAAAAGAACTAAATTGGCTAGAATTACCTAACCTGCTTCGGTATAATCAGTTTCAGATTATTCATTCCATTCTCTACAAATCCTCTTTCTGTCCAACTATCTCATCTCTAATCTCTCATTACCTACCCACTAGATTACTCTGCAGTTCTGATCAAGGCCTACTAAAAATCTACAAACCAAGGGCCAAAATGGGTCATCTAGTCTATAGCTTTATCCATTCCAAGGCCTGGAATAGCCTATGACTAGATATAAGATACCTTGAACATCACAATCAATTCAAAACCACTACAAAAAATACCTTCATGAAAAATGGACTTGCCAATGTAATTATGCCCCATAAACACTCCCCTAAAACCTTCTACTTCTCTCTTCCTTCCCTTCAGTAAACAAACTTACTAATTTATCTTCTCCTCTTGGTACATCACTGTACAAATATAACTAGTAAAATATTTCATCTATGTAACTATTGCACTATTATGTATATAATATGTAATTATAAATGTATCCCTCTGATGAATGTATTTCTATGTATTTCACTTGCCACAGTTTAATGTATGACACTAATGCAATAATGTGTTGTACTGATGAATGTAATGTGTGGCACTGTAATGCAGTAATCTGTGGTACTGATGAATGTATTTCTATATGTATTCAATATGTAAAATTTATATTTTCTGTTGGAGCATCTCTCCTCGGGCCTCAGCTGAAAATGGGCATTTGTAACCCAGTTGGACAAACCTGGTCAACAAATACAAAATAAATAAATAAATAAAGGACAAATAACATAGCTGGCAGGTGGAATGCATCATATTCAGCCAATCATACAGGCAGCATCTGCAGCACAACAGTATAAACTATGCAAACATCTTACAGTATGTTTTTTCCCACAAACTCTGCACCATTGGTGTATACATGCAGGGGAATTTTAACCAAAAACATTTTAGGGGCTGCCATTGCTTTGATCCATCAGAAAGTGCTAGAGGCTGAGGGTGGTGAGGAGTATAATGCTGACAACCGCCACAGACCGAGGAAGAGGAGAAGAGTCTTCAGACCCAGGGTAACTTACCAAGGGCTATGTGATCTGGAGATAGTAGAGCACTACAGGGTGGACAGAGACATACTGCAGCAAATCATCGAGCTGTACCAGCCTCAACTCAGACCCAGAGCCAACAGAGGGGAACCCATCTCAGTAGATACCAAGGTATGTGTGGCCTTAAGAATAGTAGCTACAGGTACTTTCCAAAGGCCTACTGGTGATATAATGGGGTTCTCACAGGCATCTGCATCCAGGGTACTCCAGCTATTCCTGGATGTCATCCAACCACGTGCCAGTGAGCACATTTACTTCCCCAACACCCATGAGGAGAGGACCAGCAATATACGTCTCTTCCACCATGTAGCAGAATACTCGGAGGTACTGGGTGCAATAGACTGCACACTCATCTACATCAAAGCACCACCCGATGAACAGGGTAGGGTCTACATAAACCGCAAGGGCTTCCCATCCATCAACTGCCAGGTCATGTGCAATGCCCAGGGCATTATCATGAATGTGTGTGCTGGCAGCCCTGGAAGATATCACAACTCCTACATCTGGCATTTGTCACAGCTGTACCAGGCACTTGCCAGTGGGGACATCCCCTATGGCCATCTGGTGGGGGATGCTGGCTATACACTGGAGCAGTGGATGATGACACCCATCAGAAATGTACACACACCCACTCAAAAACACCATAATGAGGCACATGCACAAACCAGGATCATTATAGAGCATGTGTTTGAGATTCCCAAGGGGAAAGTTCCACTGCCTTGACATATCTGGTGGAGCCTTGCAGTACTCTCCAGTCACATGTGCACACATGTTCATAGTATGTACCATGCTACACAATATGATCCTGCGGAAACAGCTGCAGCAGGAACAGCACAGGGAAGCTCCACACAGCCCCCCACCATTGTCAAGGTCCCCACAGGCACAGAGGGACTCAGAAGAGGAAATCCCTGAGCCAGCTCCTGTAGGCATATGAAGGCATGCCCACTATGCCCAGGCCTTGGCAAAGAGACAACACATAGCACTCACACTGACACTGTAGGGACCCAGGGACTGACACCTCTCTTTGACTTGCACACACAATAAAATGGATGACACACACATCATATTACCTGTAACTCACCATGTATAGGCAGTACACTGTGTGCATCCAACATCCTCACAACTGCTGCAGGCACAAGGTACGTCATTCTCCTTAACAATAAATGAATGGATTAGTATGTTTTGATAGCATATCTATGGTAATGCTGCATGCATGCAAGGGAATGGGGTGGCCTACTGGGATAGCAGCAAACAACTGACAGCTATGTGAGACACCAGGAAATGTGCAGTATATGTGGGAGGCTAACTAAGGGGGGGGGGTGATAGTTCACATGTATGGATGTCACTGTGGGGATCCTATACTCACTCCCAGACTCACACAGCAAGTCAGCTGTAGAAAACCATAAAGGAATGTCTGGAAAAGGCACACAAATGACAACAATGATGGGATACCCCCTACAGACTTACACAGCAGGCCTTGCATTTGCAGTAAGACTCTGAAGGGTAAAAAGTCTGAAATTCAATTGTATGGCATTACAATCTCACCTGTGCTTTGTAGTGATATGCCCCTATTCTCCAAAACAGTGCACAATACTATGCTAAATGGAACCAAAATGTAAATCCAATATCAGCACAGTCTGTGGAAATGTGTACTGTTGACAGGTGTGCACCCACCCACAACCATATTCTCATAGAAATGCAGTAACATGTAAGTTTGTAGGGTAATAGCAGCAGATCACACATTGCCAGGGCTGATCCAATCAACATGGATAACTTTTTGCATGTCCACAATATGCAACGGTCAATGAGCTATGCATATGTGTGGGGAATACTGTCAGGATGTGGCCAGCAACTTCTCATGGCCATTGTGTCATAGTGGCCTAGGTACAGTACTGTGGTAGACAAGGCCATGTTCCATGAAATGCAGTTCCAATTATTTTGCATGTCAGCTACACCTACAGTGGGAGGAGTACATACTAAGAATCAAAAGCACCAAAGGCTAAGCAGATTACTTAAAACAATTTATTGAGTAAGCACTTTCGGAAACAAACTGTGTTTTTCCTTCTTCAGACAAGGTACAGCCACTTTGCAGAGCTTATAAATAACACATACAATGCTAATTAACTGATTGCTAAAACTAATTAAATGGTTTTAAAGTGACAGATACAATTCAGTAGATTTTGACAAGCCAAAGGAAAAAACCTTTGGCAAATACACTTAAGTCCCAGAATCCTACCTATCAATTCACCCAACCTATAAAGAATAAAGGTACTATGTGTAAATATTAAAAACACTTAATAAAATTGTTTGTTAAACAGATCCAAAAAGACATATATACTTACTAGACCATTAAAAACAAATCTTCCATGACATTAATATTTTAACTAAACTGAAGGCTCACAAATGAAGTCAGTAAAACTATTATCTGTTTAAAGCCAATTTCTTTAGAAAGCATTTTATAGAGACCATTTCATTTAAACCCGGGGGTAAATAAGCAGCAGTAGAAATTTGCCATTTGAGTTCATCAATTTCCAAATTAATCTGCCAAGGCTCTCCTCTTATATCAGTATTAGTTTGTTTTAACACAGAGAACTTAAAAGCATGGTCTGGGAAATCTGCTATGTGCCTAGCCAAACCATTATTTGTATCCCTTTTGTTAACAGCTGCTCATAAATGCATGTCCTTAGCTTTCTTTCGGTCTTCCCGATATAGAAAGCTTTACAGGCTTGGCACTTGGCACAGTAAACCACCCCCTTAGCATTGTATGTGTTATTTATAAGCTCTGCAAAATGGCTGTACCTTGTCTGAAGAAGGAAAAACACAGTTTGTTTCCGAAAGCGCTTACTCAATAAATTGTTTTAAGTAATCTGCTTAGCCTTTGGTGCTTTTGATTCTTAGTTTGTCTGTTTGCCTTTTGAGGAGAACATACTGTCTAAATGTCAATACCTATTACTGCTGGGAAGCTGGACAGGTCATGTACAGGGGGCCACACATATGAACAGTACACAGGTTGGAGTAACCTACATAGTGCCTATCATACCTCTTAACTGTACAGACCTCTTGCAGAATGTGCACAGGTATGCATCATATTTGTGGTGTCTTTAGTCTGAAATAGTGGTTGTCTGGCAAATTATTGGCAAACCATGAAGGTCTAAAGTCAGAAAATATTGACGGATTGTAGTGTCTCAGACTTCATACCCTATAGAAAAATCCATGCTAATGCAAAATCTGTGATTGAATCACCCTTCCAGGTTTGTAAGGCCAGTATTTACAAGGGTCCTTATATTTAGGCTTTTGTCACCCAATTACTCATGGACTTGTCCAGATGTCTGGCTCACATACATACAGAGGTATGGTGCCCAGTAGCACAGCCGTTAATTCTGTCACTTACCACTGTCAACCCAGGGGGGGTTCACTGTCTATCAGCTTGGAATATATGAGTGACAGAATGCACTGCCTTGCTACAGATGGCCTGCATCAGTCTCACATGGCCTACAGGCCCCTGGCAAAGGCCCATGCCTCACCCATAGTGCCTTTGTAGGGAATGTCATGGGGTCCATACTACCAACATAACACAGTCAACAAAATGCAAATGTAAGGCCATGCTGCTAAATGCTAATAGCATATCTCTCAACCTCGTAGAGGAAGAAGTCTGGACAAAGACATACATAATGGTGGGATAAAGGCCCAACTATAGGGATACTTTGAAATATTGCTCTCATTATTTTAGAAAGTTGATAAAATAATAGAGGGGTGTGTAGTAGCATGGGTGTCATGAAGGATGTGAAGTCTGAAACTCTAATGTTCTGTCAGTATTCCCTGACTGCAACCCTGAGTGATTTGCAACAAATGTGCTACAAAACAACAATGTTATTGTCTATATGTCAATACCCATTACTGCTAATACTTGGGAGGGTGGCCTAATGGTTAAGGTGTTTGCCTTACAAACACAAGGTGCAGGGTTTGAGTCTCACAAGGGATAATTGGCTAAGCTTAAAATGGCTCGCATGGGCAGTTAGCTTAGTACTAATCTATGAACCTATGAACCTATTAAGGAAAACCGACCACATGTATGGGGCATAAATCTGGATAATCTGTGAGAATCTGTACAGCTGACAGGTATGGCCGCACCAAGATATGACCTTCCAGATAAGAAGAATACTGCACAACCAAGAGATCCCCAGCCAGCATATCACCAAGGTGCCGGACCTTTTACACAACTTCATCAGTCAATCAGCTGTAGACACACCTCCTAACTGGCCGGATTGGGCAAGAATGTCTAGCCTATACCTCATAATATAGGTCTGTGCATCATCCATCTTGTATTTCTCTGGCAAACAACTGTGATGTTCCGATTATATATGTCAGTAGGTAATGACACAATACACTACAGTGTCAAACATTTCATATGTCAGAAAATGTCTGCTAAAACAAACCCTGTAACTCAAGCAACTCATACATTGATGAGAGCAATAGTTACAGAACCTCCCTATGTTTGGCCCATAGTTTCCCCATATTGGCAGCCTATCTCCAGATATCTTGCAAAAACAGGTTGCAAGGTATGGCTGTAGCACACAACACCCCATAATGGAGTACAACTATCCCTGGAATGGATTTCCACACTTACTATAGGAGGTCATACTGAGCATGCTCCTATACTTAGAGAGGTGAAGCCCATGTCTGAAACCACATCTGACTATTATATCTCTGTATTGTGCAGATGTCTTTGCATACACACAGCTATGTAAACCTGTCTCCACACTCACCCATCAGACAGTATTACCCACAGGCAGCTGTAGGGGGCACATATGTGGTATATCTGCATCTGTTGTGTGTGATACACACACATGTATATGGGCAACATATTACAATATGTCAAGCATACATACACATAGACATGGGTAAGAGAGGGACAGACAGTGATCGAGTGAGGCACACAGGGGGGCACACACAAAGTGTGAGTCATACACAGGGATACCCTGAATGGCATAGATTGATGTCCTGCTGCAGACAGTTACAAACCAGTTGTAACCTCTGGCATGTGCCAGCATGAAGATAAGATTCACTGTCTGATGGTACTGAGGTGAGGGTAGGAATATCACATTACCTACCTTTGTGCGTGTGTGTGTGTGTGTGTGTGTGTGTGTGTGTGTGTGTGTGTGTGTGTGTGTGTGTGTGTGTGTGTGTGTGTGTGTGTGTGTGTGTGTGTCTGTAGGTTTAAGTATTATGATGCCTTACCCACCCAGTAAACTTTATATTGCCTTACTTTACAACATCTGCTAATGTCATTCACCTTAGAAGTACCTTTGGACTGGCTTCAGTCCTGTAAGCTCTATAGCACATGTGATAACTGCGTAACACTATCATACAAATAACTAGATAGGTAGGGGTTCTAATCATAGTCCTGGCATATGTAGCAGTGGTTGTGTGTGGGGCAGAGTGTGTGCATGTAGGAATAAGTGTTTTTGTCTATTCCCAACCAGTACACCTCCCATTGCCCTACTTCACAAGATCTACTGATGTCATTCAGTGTAGAAGTACTGTTGGACTGGCCTCTGCCCTATAAGCCCTGTGATGTGTGTGATAACTGCATAAAACTATAGTACAAAATACTATTTAGGTATGGGTTGTAATCCCAGTCCTGGCAAATGTAAAAGTGTGTGTGTTCATGTGTGTCTGTAGGTTAAAGATTTTGAGCCTGTTCACCCCCAGTACACTTCCCATTGCCCTACTTTACAGGATCTACTAATGTCATCCACCTTAGAAGTACCTTTGAACTGGCCTCAGTCCTGTAAGCTCTATAGCGCGTGTGGTATCTGCATAACACTATAGTACAAATAACTAGCTAGGTAGGGGTTGTAATCTCAGTTCTGGCAAATGTAACAGTGTGTGTGTGTGTGTGTGTGTGTGTGTGTGTGTGTGTGTGTGTGTGTGTGTGTGTGTGTGTGTATGTGTGTGTGTATGTTAAACATTTTGAGCTTGTTCACACCCAGTACACTTGCCATTGCCCTACTTTAGCAGTCTTGCTGATGTCAGTCACCTTAGAAGTACTTTGGGCAGGCTACAACCCTACAAGCTATGTGGTGCATGCGATAATTGTGTAACACTATAGTACAAATAACTAGATAGGTAGGAGTTCTAATCTTAGTCCTGAGAAATGTAAAAGTGCGTGTGTGTGTATGTGTGTGTGTGTGTGTGTGTGTGTGTGTGTGTGTGTGTGTGTGTGTGTGTGTGTGTGTGTGTGTGTGTGCGCGCATGTGTGGGTGTGTGTATGCCTGTAGGTTAAATATTGTGAGCCCATTCACACTCAGTACACTTTCCATTGCCCGACTCTAGCAGTCCTACTAATGTCAATCACATAGGTTCATAGGTTCATAGGTTGGTACTCGGCTATCGGCCCTGGGGCCTATGCAAGCCTAGCCATAACAATTCCCTAGATATTTCTTCCCACAATATTTACTTCTCTGGACCCCTGTCTAGCAGGGTGATTGACATGATCCCCGGGGTGAATTTCCTATCTCCCATCCAATCATCAAGGTTCCTTTTGAAGAGGGCCAATGAAGTGCTCTGCTTGATATGTATGGGCAGTCTATTCCAGAGTATAGGGAGTCTCTGGGTCAGGAACCTATCCCTCCAGCATGGTTTGTTCATTGTGATGACAAGGTTTAGATCCCTGAGGCGTGAAGTACCTTTGGGCAGCCCACAGCCCTACAAGCTCTATGGCACATGTGATAATTGCATAACACTATAATACAAATAACTAGTTAGGCAGAAGTTCTAATCTCAGTTCTGGGAAATGTGTGTGAGTGCGTGCGTATATGTGTAGGTTAAAGTATTTTGTGACCTCTCTCACCCAGTACATCACCCATTGCCATACTTTACAAGGGTTGGTGATGTTCCTCACCTCAGAAGTACCTTGGAGCACCCTTCATCCTATAAGCTCTGTGGCGCATGCGATAAATACATAACACTGTAGCAACAATAACTAGATATGTATGGGCTCTAATCTCAATCCTGGCAAGTGTGTGTGTGTGTGTGTGTGTGTGTGTGTGTGTGTGTGTGTGTGTGTGTGTGTGTGTGTGTGTGTGTGTGTGTGTGTGTGTGAGCAAGAACAGTATCTTGTGGGTGGGTAGGGTGTGTTTGTGTGAAAACCATATCCATTGGGGTTGGTTTTGCAATTGTTTGCTGTCGCTCACCCAGTACATGTCCCAATGTCCACTTCACAAGGCCCACTGTTGTCATCCACTGTAGATGTAGCTGTAGATACTCTGTAACCCTATAAGCTCTGTGCCATGTGCAATAACTATGTAACAGTGTAACAGTATGGAATAAACAACAAGATAGGCAGCCCTTCTAATCCTTGAATACCATTCCCCACTCAGGAATCATAGACAAACACACTAAGCTAGGCATCAACCCCTATATCACTAGGTTGCTTGCAAACTGGGTCACAGATAGAACCCATGGTGTGAAAGCAGCAGACTCCATGTCAGACTGCTGACCAGTCACGATCAGTCAGATCTACACCTCTGAAGTCAAGCCCAACTTGAAGGGACTCTGGCTGACAATATTCACAAATGACTGCAAGGTGGGTGCTATTATTACCTCCCCATATGATATTGACATCCTGCACAAAGGCCTCACTGAGACTGACGCCTGGTGTCAAAACCCTGGATTTTAGCTCAATGCCAGAAAATGTGCTGCCATCCCCTTTGGGAACAACATGGTTCCCATGAATTACCACATTAATGGTAGTCCACTGAACACTGAAGTTGTTATAAAAGAACTGGGAACACAGGTTGACAGCAAGCTCTCTGTTGACCACCACAGTGCCACTATGTTCAGAAAGTTCTTCTGTGTCACATCTCATTACTAAGGGTGTTGTATCCAAGAAGTAAGAGGTCATTTTCTCCCTCTACTCTCCCCTCATTAGGTCAATCAATAAGTACAATGGCCCATTTGGCATGTACCTCACTGGACACCTGCAACAACTGGAGAGGCTGCATAAGTATCTCACAAAGAGGATCCTAGGCCTTAAAAACTTGTCCAATATGGACGGACTCCAATAACTCCGACTCTTCTCTGTCTCATATTGGGTACTTAGAGGCAATCTCTGCCTGACTTACAAAGCCATGTCTGACCCAGCTCTGTCAGGAATGCTACATCTACAGAACCCAATCCATCCACAACACATGACTCAAAAACCTCCACTCCATTTCCACAATCAACAGAACATGCTGGAGAGACAGGCTCATAACCTAGAGACTGCCCATGCTATGGAATAGACTTCACATACATGTCAAGCAGAGCTCCTCACTGGCCCTCTTCAAGAGAAATCTCGATGAGTGGATGAAGAATAGAAATCCCACCCCGATGATCACTCCAGTGGCTATACTCATTAGACACACTAGGGACTATCGTCAGGTGGCACGATGCCAGGGTATTACTGTGGGCTAGGCTTGTAAAGGCTCCATGGCCATTCCTGTAGTACAAGAACAAACTAGTGGAAAAAATACTAAACAACCAAATAAAGGCTATGGGTACAAACTCCAAGTCAGCAAGAGAAATCCGTTTAATATGAAGCGCTTTTCATCACCCACAATGAGGCAACTTCTTCAGATGAATTACAATTAAAAAAAAACACCACTTTATAAACTAATCTAATCACATGATCAAAAAAAGAGTTGTATCAATGCTACACAAAGTAGTGCCAATAATATAAAATTTTAAAAACACATTAAGGCTATAACTATTGCTTACACAACTACCTAAACAATAAATCAACAAACAGTTTACTCTTTTTGAACAAGTTTAAACAAAATTTCCTAAAAACAAGTAATGAATAGTATAATAAGATTTGAACTAACTTACATAAGGAACACAAGCTAGTGATAATATACGTCATCATATTAAAATGTTACTGTTGCGTGTTATGTTGTTCGCCATCTAGATATATATACATGTTTTACAATTGAAAGAAAAACTAACTGATGACTAATATGAATAATATATTAAAAAGCCTATCTATCTAGGCTTTTGAGTTTAAGAAGACACGCAATGTTACAGTGTTCATTTAAGCCAGGCTCGACGAACATGTTAGTTTTTAGTTGCCATGACAACTCACGTTCTTCCAACAAGTTTAAAGGACCTCCTCCAATATTATATTGTATTTGATCAATTGCTCTGAATTTAAAACTATGGCCTTCATGTGATATACTATGCTTTGCTAATGCGTTTTCTACTTTACTGGTAGCTATTGCGTAAGTGTGTTCATATAGCCTATCTCATAAACGGCGTCCCGTTTTGCCTATGTAGTATGCCTTACATAGTGTACAGGAAGCTAAATAGACAACTAATTTAGAATTACAATTCAAATTGTAGTTGGTAGAATATTTTTTGCCATTTATGATAAATTTTGTGCCTGTGGTTATAAATTTACACATACTGCAACAGCCACAGCTATACATTCCCAATTTTTTGTTAAATTCTTTTGGTTTATTTGATTCAAGAATACTTTTTTAAATTCTTACCTCTCCTAAAAATAATTTTAGGGTAATCATTGAATTTGGTAGACAAAATGTTATCATATTTAAATAATTCCCAGTTTTTATATAATATATGTCTCATGATAGTGCTATCAGAGTTAAATGTAGTGATAAAACTGTATTCAAAACTCATGATTCCATTACTGTCTGTTGTTTTAACACAGTTTGCTTCAGTTGTGTTTTCTGTAGCAATAATATTTTCTATAGGGGGGACTACAAATAGATAAACTTGTTTTGTACAGGGGTTGGAATGTATTTAAGATTGGAATAATAACGCTGTTCTCCCTTTTTAACTTGACTTCGTTGAATAGTGTTTTAATTAAGTCCAATGGGTAGCCCCTCTGTTGAAACATGTTTTCTAATAAGCTACACTCTGTAACAAAGTCACTATGAAGAGAGACCATCCGGGCAGCTCTTATCATTTGTCCTTTTATTATAGCTCATTTTTGTGATGGAGGGTGCGAGCTAGTAAAGTGCAGGTAAGAATTACAAAACTTACTTTCCTATGAATTTTGGAAATGTATCTTTTGTTAGCCACATCTTTCACTAAATTAACATCTAAATAATTAATACTTACTTCCTGGAAGTTAAAAAAAACTTGTTGTACTGTTAAGGTAATCAAGGAGTTTGATGGCTAATTCTAAATTGCCTCAAAATAAAATAAATATATCGTCTAGAAACCGCGTATAGTACATAATATTAGACATCCATTCAGTGTGTTTGAATATATAAACCCTTTCCCAGTACAACATAACGGTGTTTGCAAAGCTTGCTCCACAAGGGGAGCCCATTGCTACTCTGCATTTCTGTAAAAATACCCCGTTGTGGAAAGAAAAGTAATTATTGGTAAGAATGATGTCTAAAAGAGTTGTCACTAAATAAATTTCTTCACTGGAGACTCCCTTTTTAGTAAGGAATAAGATGACCCACTCTACACCTTCAAGATGTGGGATTGACGTGTAGAGGTCTACTACGTCAATAGTGATGAAGTTAATGTCGCTGTCATAAGGGGTGTCATTTATGTTTTTCAAAAATGTCCACGAGTCTTTACATACTTGTAACTCAGTTAGCAAGTACTTTTTTAATATGTAATCTACTACTTTTGCACAAGAATATGTAATCAAATTACGACCGTCAATTAATGGTCTAAATGGTGGATTGTATACATTCTTGTGGATTTTAGGTACTGCGAATAAAACAGAAATTTTTGGCCAAATTATAGTCATATAATTGTATAAGTTGACATCAATAAACCCCTCTATAAACAGATTGTTAATATAGCCTTTAATTCGGCTATAGGCGACATTGACTTCATTTATAGTAACCTTGTCATAAGTGTTACAATCTAAAATGCTCTGCACTCTGTCTATGTAATCTGATAAATCAAAGATAGCTAGACCGCCACCTTTTTCAGGTTTTATTGCTCTCATTCTAAGTGACTTTAAAATGTTTAGTGAAATAACTTCATCTCGAATAGTGTTAGTTGCTTGGATATTATTATTGAACAGCTTATTACGATTATTCACTAAATATCTCAAGTCCAATTCCATAGCAGTTCCAAACAATTTCAGTGTAGGATGTAAAGGAGGGTTATACTCACTGGCAACTCTAAAAGGATGGTTTACATGGTCAGAGTTGCCAAGCAAAAGATTCAAATTCAATTTCCTCACAAAAAGTTTTAAGTCTTTAACTGTTTGGACTATGTCCATCTGTTGATTAGGTACGAAGGTGTTGCCCTTTGCTAAAAGTTCCACAAGCACTGAATCGATTTCAATACATGAGTAATTAAAGATGTTGAAGTCACCTGTTTTGTTTTTCACAATGGCAACATGTTGTTGCCAATCAGATGTTATCTCCTGGGTCTGTTGTTCGTGCGCTGTTTGTTTTTTTGTTGATGTTATTGTTGATGGCCATAGTTAGGTTTTTTGGAATTGCACCAGTACGGTTGCCATTATAGATTGACTTGTTTATTTGATTGGTATTATTCAAGTTGCCTGGTTGATAGTTACTAGTGTTTTTATTATTGACTCGGAGCCGATCCGACCATCTGTTTTGGTTATAAGCAGGTGTTGAACTGTGGTCAGTAGCTGCTAAGACAGAGTTGGGAGCATTAGAGTTATTGTCTACCAGATTAGGGTTGTTGTCTGTTACATCGAACACACTGTCATTCCCGCGTGAAATTGCTGCATCAACTTGAGCGGTGGAAGGTTTTGGATACGCAGACCCGTTATTGTATGCTGTACGGTCTCTATTCATTTTTTTAGCTTTGTTAGCTCGGAGTCTGTCCAATAACTGGTCAATGCAAACAAAACATCTCTCATACTCGTATTTATATCTAAGGAAGTCGGCATGAACAGTGATAGCAGAATTAATTTCAACCATTTCCTTAGATAAACACACTATCTGGATCGCATAGTCTTTCAGCA